>NW_024098347.1:0-11411 GCF_016545835.1 Crotalus tigris
AGTGCTTGGGTATGGTTAGGGAGGCACTGACATTTCTAGCCAGCCCTATCTAGGTTTCCTGGTAAAATACATGGGAAAATCCATTGGAGGAAAATTCCACTTAGCGTTAGGGTTAGGTCACCATGACCTGATAGAGCAAAATGGACATTGCCATCAAATTCAGAGTGCTTGGGTATGGTTATGAGGGCACTGTCTTTTTTAACCTATCCTATCTATGTTTCCTGGTAAAATACATGGGAAAATCCCATTGGAGGATAATTCTACTTAGCGTAAGGGTTAGGTAACCATGAACTCATACAGCAAAATGGACATTGCCATCAAATTCAGAGTGCTTGGGTATGGTTATGAGGGCACTCTCTTTTTTAACCTACCCTATCTATGTTTCCTGGTAAAATACATGGGAAAATCCCATTGGAGGAAAATTCTACTTAGGGTTAGGGTTAGGTCACCATGACCTGATAGAGCAAAATGGACATTGCCATCAAATTCAGATTGCTTGGGTATGGTTATGAGGGCACTGTCTTTTTTAACCTACCCTATCTATGTTTCCTGGTAAAATACATGGGAAAATCCCATTGGAGGATAATTCTACTTAGCGTTAGGGTTAGGTCACTATGACCTCATAGAGCAAAATGGACATCACCAACAAATTAGGACTGCTTGGGTATGGTTAGGGGAGCACTGACTTTTCCAGCCTGCCCTATCTATGTTTCCTCGTAAAATACATAGGAAAATAGCATTGGAGAAAAATTCCACTTAGGGTTAGGTCACCATGAACTCATAGAGCAAAATGGACATCACCAACAAATTCGGACTGCTTGGGTATGGTTAGGGGGGCACTGACTTTTCTAGATGCCCTATCTATGTTTCGTGGTAAAATACATGGGAAAATCCCATTGGAGGAAAATTCCACTTAGGGTTAGGGTTAGGTCACCATGAACTCATACAGCAAAATGGACATCACCAACAAATTCGGAGTGCTTGGGTATGGTTAGCGGGGCACTGAGTTTTCTAGCCAGCCCTATCTAGGTTCCTGGTAAAATACATGGGAAAATCCATTGGAGGAAAATTCCACTTAGCGTTAGTGATAGGTCACCATCAACTCATACAGCAAAATGGACATTGCCATCAAATTCAGAGTGCTTGGGTATGGTTATGAGGGCACTGTCTTTTTTAACCTACCCTATCTATCTTTCATGGTAAAATACATGGGAAAATTCATTGGAGGAAAATTCTACTTAGGGTTAGGGTTAGGTCACCATGACCTCATAGAGCAAAATGGAATCACCAACAAATTCGGACTGCTTGGGTATGGTTACGGGGGCACTGACTTTTCTAGCCTGCCCTATCTATGTTTCGTGGTAAAATAAATGGGAAAATCCTATTGGAGGAAAATTCCACTTAGGGTTAGGGTTAGGTCACCATGAACTCATACAGCAAAATGGACATCACCAACAAATTCGGAGTGCTTGGTATGGTTATGAGGCACTGTCTTTTTTAACCTAACCTATATATGTTTCCTGGTAAAAATACATGGGAAAATCCATTGGAGGAAAATTCCACTTAGCGTTAGGGTTAGGTCACCATGACCTGATAGAGCAAAATGGACATTGCCATCAAATTCAGAGTGCTTGGGTATGGTTATGAGGGCACTGTCTTTTTTAACCTACCCTATCTATGTTTCCTGGTATAATACATGGGAAAATCCCATTGGAGGATAATTCTACTTAGCGTTAGGGTTAGGTCACTATGACCTCATAGAGCAAAATGGATATCACCAACAAATTTGGACTGCTTGGGTATGGTTAGGGGAGCACTGACTTTTCCAGCCTGCCCTATCTATGTTTCCTCGTAAAATACATAGGAAAATAGCATTGGAGAAAAATTCCACTTAGGGTTAGGTCACCATGAACTCATACAGCAAAATGGACATCACCAACAAATTCGGACTGCTTGGGTATGGTTAGGGGGGCACTGACTTTTCTAGCTGCCCTATCTATGTTTCGTGGTAAAATACATGGGAAAATCCCATTGGAGGAAAATTCCACTTAGGGTTAGGGTTAGGTCACCATGAACTCATACAGCAAAATGGACATCACCAACAAATTCGGAGTGCTTGGGTATGGTTAGCGGGGCACTGATTTTTCTAGCCAGCCCTATCTAGGTTCCTGGTAAAATACATGGGAAAATCCATTGGAGGAAAATTCCACTTAGCGTTAGTGATAGGTCACCATCAACTCATACAGCAAAATGGACATTGCCATCAAATTCAGAGTGCTTGGGTATGGTTATGAGGGCACTGTCTTTTTTAACCTACCCTATCTATCTTTCATGGTAAAATACATGGGAAAATTCATTGGAGGAAAATTCTACTTAGGGTTAGGGTTAGGTCACCATGACCTCATAGAGCAAAATGGAATCACCAACAAATTCGGACTGCTTGGGTATGGTTACGGGGGCACTGACTTTTCTAGCCTGCCCTATCTATGTTTCGTGGTAAAATAAATGGGAAAATCCTATTGGAGGAAAATTCCACTTAGGGTTAGGGTTAGGTCACCATGAACTCATACAGCAAAATGGACATCACCAACAAATTCGGAGTGCTTGGGTATGGTTATGGGGGCACTCAGTTTTTTAACCTGCCCTATCTAGCATTCCTTGCAAAAACCAAGGGAAAATACCCTTGGAGGAAAATTCCACTTAGGGTTAGGGTTAAGTAATCATGAACGGATAGAGCAAAATGGACACCACCAAGAACTTCGGAGTGCTTGGGTATGGTTAGGGCGGCACTGACTTTTCTTGCCAGCCTTATCTAGGTTTCCTGGTAAAATACATTGGAAAATCCATTTGGAGGAAAATTCTACTTAGGGTTAGGGTTAGGTCAGCCTGAACTCATACAGCAAAATGGACATTGCCATCAAATTCAGAGTGCGTGGGTATGGTTATGAGGGCACTGTCTTTTTCAACCTACCCTATCTAGGTTTCCTGGTAAAATACATGGGAAAATAGCATTGGAGAAAAATTCCACTTAGGGTTAGATCACCATGAACTCATACAGCAAAATGGACATCACCAACAAATTCGGAGTGCTTGGGTATGGTTAGCAGGGCACTGACTTTTCTAGCCTGTTCTATGTATGTTTCCTGGTAAAATATATGGTACAATGCTATTGGAGGGAAATTCTAGTTAGCGTTAGGTTTAGGTAACCATGAATTCATAGAGCAAAATGGACATTGCCAACAAATTGGGCGTTCTTCGGTATGGTTAGGGGGGCACTGAGTTTTCTAGCCAGCCCTATCTAGGTTCCTGGTAAAATACATGGGAAAATCCATTTGGAGGAAAATTCCACTTAGCGTTAGTGATAGGTCACCATCAACTCATACAGCAAAATGGACATCGCCATCAAATTCAGAGTGCTTGGGTATGGTTATGAGGGCACTGTCTTTTTTAACCTACCCTATCTATGTTTCCTGGTAAAATACAAGGGAAAATCCCATTGGAGGAAAATTCTACTTAGGGTTAGGGTTAGGTCACCATGACCTGATAGAGCAAAATGGACATTGCCGTCAAATTCAGAGTGCTTGGGTATGGTTATGAGGGCACTGTCTTTTTTAACCTACCCTATCTATGTTTCCTGGTAAAATACATGGGAAAATCCAATTGGAGAAAAATTCCACTTAGGGTTAGGTCACCATGAACTCATACAGCGAAATGGACATCACCAGCAAATTCGGAGTGCTTGGGTATGGTTAGGGAGGCACTGAGTTTTTTAACCTGCCCTATCTATGTTTCCTTGTAAAATACATGGGAAAATCCTATTGGAGGGAAATTCTAGTTAGGGTTAGGTTTAGGTAACCATGAATTCATAGAGCAAAATGGACATTGCCAACAAATTGGGTGTTCTTGGGTAATGGTTATGAGGTCACTGCTTTTTTAACCTACCCTATCTATGTTTCCTGGTAAAATACATGGCAAAATCCCATTGGAGGAAAATTCTACTTAGGGTTAAGGTTAGGTCACCATGACCTCATAGAGCAAAACGGATGTCACCAACAAATTCAGAGTTCTTGGGTATGGTTAGGAGGGCACTGACTTTTCTTGCAAGCCCTATCTAGGTTTCCTGGTAAAATACATGGGAAAATCCATTGGAGGAAAATTCCACTTAGCGTTAGGGTTAGGTCAGACTGGACTCATACAGCAAAATGGACATTGCCATCAAATTCAGAGTGCTTGGGTATGGTTATGAGGGCACTTCTTTTTCAACCTACCCTATCTATGTTTCCTGTTAAAATACATGGGAAAATCCCATTGGAGGAAAATTCTACTTAGGGATACGGTTAGGTCACCATGACCTCATAGAGCAAAATGTTCATTGCCATCAATATTCAGAGTGCTTGTGTATGGTTTTGAGGGCACTCTCTTTTTTAACCTACCCTATCTATGTTTCCTGGTAAAATACATAGGAAAATCCCATTGTAGGAAAATTCTACTTAGGGTTAGGGTTAGGTCACCATGACCTCATAGATAAAAATGGACATCACCAACAAATTCGGACTGCTTGGGTATGGTTAGGGGAGCACTGATTTTTCTGGCCTGCCCTATCTATGTTTCCTCGTAAAATACATGGGAAAATAGCATTGGAGAAAATTCCACTTAGGGTTAGGTCACCATGAACTCATACAGCAAAATGGACATCACCAACAAATTCGGAGTGCTTGGGTATGGTTAGCGGGGCACTGACTTTTCTGGCCTGCCCTATCTATGTTTCGTGGTAAAATACATGGGAAAATCCCATTGGAGGAAAATTCCACTTAGGGTTAGGGTTAGGTCACCATGAACTCATACAGCAAAATGGACATCACCAACAAATTCGGAGAGCTTGGGTATGGTTAGCGGGGCACTGATTTTTCTAGCCTGCTCTATGTATATTTAATGGTAAAATACATGAGAAAATCCTATTGGAGGGAAATTCTAGTTAGGGTTAGGTTTAGGTAACCATGAATTCATAGAGCAAAATGGACATTGCCATCAAATTCAGAGTGCTTGGGTATGGTTATGAGGGCACTGTCTTTTTTAACCTACCCTATCTATTTTTCCTTCTAAAATACATGGGAAAATCCCATTGGAGGATAATTCTACTTAGCGTTAGGGTTAGGTCACTATGACCTCATAGAGCAAAATGGACATCACCAACAAATTCGGACTGCTTGGGTATGGTTAGAGGAGCACTGACTTTTCCAGCCTGCCCTATCTATGTTTCTTCGTAAAATACATAGGAAAATAGCATTGGAGAAAAATTCCACTTAGGGTTAGGTCACCATGAACTCATACAGCAAAATGGACATCACCAACAAATTCGGAGTGCTTGGGTATGGTTAGCGGGGCACTGACTTTTCTGGCCTGCCCTATCTATGTTTCGTGGTAAAATACAAGGGAAAATCCCATTGGAGGAAAATTCCACTTAGGGTTAGGGTTAGGTCACCATGAACTCATACAGCAAAATGGACATCACCAACAAATTCGGAGAGCTTGGGTATGGTTAGCGGGGCACTGATTTTTCTACTAGCCTGCCTCTATGTATATTTTTCCTGGTAAATACTTTAGAAAATCCTATTGGAGGGAAATTCTAGTTAGGGTTAGGTTTAGGTAACCATGAATTCATAGAGCAAAATGGACATTGCCATCATATTCAGAGTGCTTGGGTATGCTTATGAGGGCACTGTCTTTTTTAACCTACGCTATCTATGTTTCCTGGTAAATACATGGGAAAATCCCATTGGAGGAAAATTCTACTTAGGGTTAGGGTTAGGTCACCACGACCTCATAGAGCAAAACGGAGGTCACCAACCAATTAAGAGTGCTTGGGTATGGTTAGGGGAGCACTGACTTTTCTAGCCAGCCCTATCTAGGTTTCCTGGTAAAATACATGGGAAAATCCATTGGAGGATAATTCTACTTAGGTTTAGGTTTAGGTCACCATGACCTGATAGAGCAAAATGGACATTGCCATCAAATTCAGATTGCTTGGGTATGGTTATGAGGGCACTGTCTTTTTTAACCTACCCTATCTAGGTTTCCTCGTAAAACACATGGGAAAATAGCATTGGAGAAAAATTCCACTTAGGGTTAGATCACCATGAACTCATACAGCAAAATGGACATCACCAACAAATTCGGAGTGCTTGGGTATGGTTAGCAGGGCACTGACTTTTCTAGCCTGTTCTATGTATGTTTCCTGGTAAAATATATGGGACAATCCTATTGGAGGGAAATTCTAGTTAGGGTTAGGTTTAGGTAACCATGAATTCATAGAGCAAATGGACATTGCCAACAAATTGGGCGTTCTTCGGTATGGTTAGGGGGGCACTGACTTTTCTAGCCAGCCCTATCTAGGTTTCCTGGTAAAATACATGGGAAAATCCATTGGAGGAAAATTCCACTTAGCGTTAGTGTTAGGTCAGCCTGAACTCATACAGCAAAATGGACATTGCCATCAAATTCAGAGTGCTTGGGTATGGTTATGAGGGCACTGTCTTTTTTAACCTACCCTATCTATGTTTCCTGGTAAAATACAAGGGAAAATCCCATCGGAGGAAAATTCTACTTAGGGTTAGGGTTAGGTCACCATGACCTCATAGAGCAAAATGGACATCACCAACAAATTCGGACTGCTTGGGTATGGTTAGGGGAGCACTGACTTTTCCAGCCTGCCCTATCTATGTTTCCTCGTAAAATACATAGGAAAATAGCATTGGAGAAAAATTCCACTTAGGGTTAGGTCACCATGAACTCATAGAGCAAAATGGACATCACCAACAAATTCAGAGTGCTTGGGTATGGTTAGGGGGGCACTGACTTTTTTAGCGAGCCCTATCTAGGTTTCCTGGTAAAATACATGGGAAAATCCATTGGAGGACAATTTCACTTAACGTTAGGGTTAGGTCAGCCTGAACTCATACAGGAAAATCGATATTGCAATCAAACTCGGAGTGCTTGGGTATGGTTAGGAGGGCACTGTCTTTTTCAACCTTCCGTATCTAGGTTTCCTGGTAAAATACATGGGAAAATAGCATTGGAGAAAAATTCCACATAGGGTTAGGTCACCATGAACTCATAGAGCAAAATGGACATCACCAACAAATTCGGAGTGCTTGGGTATGGTTAGGGAGACACTGACTTTTCTAGCCAGCCCTATCTAGGTTTCCTGGTAAAATACATGGGAAAATCCACTGGAGGAAAATTCCACTTAGCGTTATGGATAGGTAACCATGAACTCATACAGCAAAATGGACATTGCCATCAAATTCAGAGTGCTTGGGTAGGTTATGAGGGCAACTGTCTTTTTTAACACTACCCTATCTATTTTTCCTGGTAAAATACATGGGAAAATCCCATTGGAGGAAAATTCTACTTATTTTAGGTTTAGGTTCACCATACCTGATTAGAGCAAAATGGACATTGCCATCAAATTCAGATTGCGTGTATGGTTATGAGGGCCCTGTCTTTTTAACCTACCCTATCCATGTTTCTGGTCAAATAAATGGGAAAATCATGGAAAAATAATTATATTATATATAAAATTATTAATAGATCATTATAATAATATAATCATCACAATTGGAGGATAATTCTACTTAGCGTTAGGGTTAGGTCACTATGACCTCATAGAGCAAAATGGACATCACCAACAAATTCGGACTGCTTGGGTATGATTAGGGGATCACTGACTTTTCCATCCTGCCCTATCTATGTTTCCTCGTAAAATACATAGGAAAATAGCATTGGAGAAAAATTCCACTTAGGGTTAGGTCACCATGAACTCATACAGCAAAATGGACATCACCAACAAATTCGGACTGCTTGGGTATGGTTAGGGGGGCACTGACGTTTCTAGCCTGCCCTATCTATGTTTCGTGGTAAAATACATGGGAAAATCCCATTGGAGGAAAATTCCACTTAGGGTTAGGGTTAGGTCACCATGAACTCATACAGCAAAATGGACATCACCAACAAATTCGGAGTGCTTGGGTATGGTTAGCGGGGCACTGAGTTTTCTAGCCAGCCCTATCTAGGTTCCTGGTAAAATACATGGGAAAATCCATTGGAGGAAAATTCCACTTAGCGTTAGTGATAGGTCACCATGAACTCATACAGCAAAATGGACATTGCCATCAAATTCAGAGTGCTTGGGTATGGTTATGAGGGCACTGTCTTTTTCAACCTACCCTATCTATGTTTCATGGTAAAATACATGGGAAAATTCATTGGAGGAAAATTCTACTTAGGGTTAGGGTTAGGTCACCATGACCTCATAGAGCAAAATGGAATCACCAACCAATTAAGAGTGCTTTGGTATGGTTAGGGGAGCACTGACTTTTCTAGCCTGCCCTATCTATGTTTCGTGGTAAAATAAATGGGAAAATCCCATTGGAGGAAAATTCCACTTAGGGTTAGTGTTAGGTCACCATGAACTCATACAGCAAAATGGACATCACCAACAAATTCGGAGTGCTTTGGTATGGTTATGGGGGCACTGAGTTTTTTAACCTGCCCTATCTAGCATTCCTTGCAAAAACCAAGGGAAAATACCCTTGGAGGAAAATTCCACTTAGGGTTAGGGTTAAGTAATCATGAACGGATAGAGCAAAATGGACACCACCAAGAACTTCGGAGTGCTTGGGTATGGTTAGGGCGGCACTGACTTTTCTTGCCAGCCTTATCTAGGTTTCCTGGTAAAATACATTGGAAAATCCATTTGGAGGAAAATTCTACTTAGGGTTAGGGTTAGGTCAGCCTGAACTCATACAGCAAAATGGACATTGCCATCAAATTCAGAGTGCGTGGGTATGGTTATGAGGGCACTGTCTTTTTCAACCTACCCTATCTAGGTTTCCTGGTAAAATACATGGGAAAATAGCATTGGAGAAAAATTCCACTTAGGGTTAGATCACCATGAACTCATACAGCAAAATGGACATCACCAACAAATTCGGAGTGCTGGGGTATGGTTAGCAGGGCACTGACTTTTCTAGCCTGTTCTATGTATGTTTCCTGGTAAAATACATGGGACAATCCTATTGGAGGGAAATTCTAGTTAGGGTTAGGTTTAGGTAACCATGAATTCATAGAGCAAAATGGACATTGCCAACAAATTGGGCATTCTTGGGTATGGTTAGCGGGGCGCTGAGTTTTTTCACCTACCCTATCTATGTTTCATGGAAAAATACATGGGAAAATCCCATTGGAGGAAAATTTCCAGTTAGGGTTAGGGTTAGGTCACAATGAACGCATAGACCAAAATGGACATCACCAACAAATTTGGACTGCTTGGGTATGGTTAGGGGAGCACTGACTTTTCCAGCCTGCCATATGTATGTTTCCGCGTAAAATACATGGGAAAATAGCATTGGAGAAAAATTCCACTTAGGGTTAGGTCACCATGAACTTATACAGCAAAATGGACATCACCAACAAATTCGGAGTGCTTGGGTATGGTTAGCGGGGCACTGACTTTTCTAGCCTGCTCTATGTATGTTTCCTGGTAAAATACATGGGAAAATCCTATTGGAGGAAAATTCTAGTTTGGGTTAGATTTAGGTAACCATGAATTCATAGAGGAAAATGGACATCACCAACAAATTCGGAGTGCTTGGGTATGGTTATGGGGGCACTGAGTTTTTTAACCTGCCCTATCTAGCATTCCTTGCAAAAACCAAGGGAAAATACCCTTGGAGGAAAATTCCACTTAGGGTTAGGGTTAAGTAATCATGAATGGATAGAGCAAAATGGACATCACCAAGAACTTCGGAGTGCTTGGGTATGGTTATGGCGGCACTGACTTTTCTTGCCAGCCTTATCTATGTTTCCTGGTAAAATACAATTGAAAATCCATTTGGAGGAATATTCCACTTAGTATTAGGGTTAGGTCAGCCTGAACTCATACAGCAAAATGGACATTGCCATCAAATTCAGAGTGCTTGGGTATGGTTATGAGGGCACTGTCTTTTTCAACCTACCCTATGTAGGTTTCCTGGTAAAATACATGGGAAAATAGCATTGGAGAAAAATTCCACTTAGGGTTAGGTCACCATGAACTCATACAGCAAAATGGACATCACCAACAAATTCGGAGTGCTTGGGTATGGTTAGCAGGGCACTGACTTTTCGAGCCTGTTCTATGTATGTTTCCTGGTAAAATATATGGGACAATCCTATTGGAGGGAAATTCTAGTTAAGGTTAGGTTTAGGTAACCATGAATTCATAGAGCAAAATGGACATTGCCAACAAATTGGGCGTTCTTCGGTATGGTTAGGGGGGCACTGACTATTCTAGCCAGCCCTATCTAGGTTTCCTGGTAAAATACATGGGAAAATCCATTGGAGGAAAATTCCACTTAGCGTTAGGGTTAGGTCAGCCTGAACTCATACAGC
Source organism: Crotalus tigris (assembly GCF_016545835.1). Lineage (NCBI taxonomy): Eukaryota > Metazoa > Chordata > Lepidosauria > Squamata > Viperidae > Crotalus > Crotalus tigris. The sequence continues at coordinate 10,432 of NW_024098347.1, forward strand.
AAAATGTACATTGCCATCAAATTCAGAGTGCTTGGGTATGGTTATGAGGGCACTGTCTTTTTTAACCTACCCTATCTATGTTTCCTGGTAAAATACATGGGAAAATCCCATTGGAGGAAAATTCTACTTAGGGTTAGGGTTAGGTCACCATGACCTCATAGAGCAAAATGGACATCACCAACAAATTCGGACTGCTTGGGTATGGTTAGGGGAGCACTGACTTTTCCAGCCTGCCCTATCTATGTTTCCTCGTAAAATACATGGGAAAATAGCATTGGAGAAAAATTCCACTTAGGGTTAGGTCACCATTAACTCATAGAGCAAAATGGACATCACCAACAAATTCGGAGTGCTTGGGTATGGTTAGGGGGGCACTGACTTTTTTAGCGAGCCCTATCTAGGTTTCCTGGTAAAATACATGGGAAAATCCATTGGAGGAAAATTTCACTTAACGTTAGGGTTAGGTCAGCCTGAACTCATACAGGAAAATCGATATTGCAATCAAACCCGGAGTGCTTGGGTATGGTTAGGAGGGCACTGTCTTTTTCAACCTTCCGTATCTAGGTTTCCTGGTAAAATACATGGGAAAATAGCATTGGAGAAAAATTCCACATAGGGTTAGGTCACCATGAACTCATAGAGCAAAATGGACATCACCAACAAAGTCGGAGTGCTTGGGTATGGTTAGGGAGACACTGACTTTTCTAGCCAGCCCTATCTAGGTTTCCTGGTAAAATACATGGGAAAATCCATTGGAGGAAAATTCCACTTAGCGTTAGGGATAAGTAACCATGAACTCATACAGCAAAATGGACATTGCCATCAAATTCAGAGTGCTTGGGTATGGTTATGAGGGCACTGTCTTTTTTAACCTACCCTATCTATGTTTCCTGGTAAAATACATGGGAAAATCCCATTGGAGGAAAATTCTACTTAGGTTTAGGTTTAGGTCACCATGACCTGATAGAGCAAAATGGACA
>NW_024098348.1:0-12704 GCF_016545835.1 Crotalus tigris
CCATGCTGGCTGAGGAATCCTGGGAGTTGAAGTCCGCGAGTCATGAAGGGGCCCAAGTTCCCCCATGCTGGCTGAGGAATCCTGGGAATTGAAGTCCGTGAGTCATGAAGGGGCCCAAGTTCCCCCATGCTGGCTGAGGAATCCTGGGAGTTGAAGTCCGCGAGTCATGAAGGGGCCCAAGTTCCCCCATGCTGGCTGAGGAATCCTGGGAGTTGAAGTCCGTGAGTCATGAAGGGGCCCAAGTTCCCCCATGCTGGCTGAGGAATCCTGGGAGTTGAAGTCCGTGAGTCATGAAGGGGCCATAGTCCCCCCATGCTGGCTGAGGAATCCTGGGAATTGAAGTCCGTGAGTCATGAAGGGGCCAAAGTTCCCCCATGCTGGCTGAGGAATCCTGGGAGTTGAACTCCGCGAGTCATGAAGGGGCCATAGTCCCCCCATGCTGGCTGAGGAATCCTGGGAGTTGAAGTCCGCGAGTCATGAAGGGGCCCAAGTTCCCCCATGCTGGCTGAGGATCCTGGTAGTTGAAGTCCGCGGTCAATGAAGGGGCTCATAGTTTCCCAGCTGGCTGAGAAATCTGGGAGTTGACGTCCCGCGAGTCATTAAGGGGCCCATAGTTTCTCCAATGCTGGCTGAGGAATCCTGGGAGGTTGAAGTCCTTGGAGTCCATGAAGGGCCAAACGTTCCCCCATGCTGGCTGAGAATCCTGGGAGTTTGAAGTCCGCGAGTCATGAAGGGGCCATAGTCCCCCCATGCTGGCTGAGGAATCCTGGGAGTTGAAGTCCGTGAGTCATGAAGGGGCCATAGTCCCCCCATGCTGGCTGAGGAATCCTGGGAATTGAAGTCCGTGAGTCATGAAGGGGCCAAAGTTCCCCCATGCTGGCTGAGGAATCCTGGGAGTTGAACTCCGCGAGTCATGAAGGGGCCATAGTCCCCCCATGCTGGCTGAGGAATCCTGGGAGTTGAAGTCCGCGAGTCATGAAGGGGCCCAAGTTCCCCCATGCTGGCTGAGGAATCCTGGGAGTTGAAGTCCGCGAGGCATGAAGGGGCCAAAGTTCCCCCATGCTGGCTGAGGAATCCTGGGAGTTGAAGTCCGTGAGTCATGAAGGGGCCCAAGTTCCCCCATGCTGGCTGAGGAATCCTGGGAGTTGAAGTCCGCGAGTCATGAAGGGGCCATAGTTTCCCCATGCTGGCTGAGGAATCCTGGGAGTTGAAGTCCGCGAGTCATGAAGGGGCCATAGTTTCTCCATGCTGGCTGAGGAATCCTGGGAGTTGAAGTCCGTGAGTCATGAAGGGGCCAAAGTTCCCCCATGCTGGCTGAGGAATCCTGGGAGTTGAAGTCCGTGAGTCATGAAGGGGCCCAAGTTCCCCCATGCTGGCTGAGGAATCCTGGGAGTTGAAGTCCGCGAGTCATGAAGGGGCCATAGTTTCCCCATGCTGGCTGAGGAATCCTGGGAGTTGAAGTCCGCGAGTCATGAAGGGGCCCAAGTTCCCCCATGCTGGCTGAGGAATCTGGGAGTTTGGAGTACCGTGGAGTCATGAAGGCCAAGTTCCCCCATGCTGGACTGAGGGAATCCGGGATTGAAGTCCGTGAGTCATGAAGGGCCAAGTTCCCCATGCTGGCTGAGGAATCCTGGGAGTTGAAGTCCGCGAGTCATGAAGGGGCCATAGTTTCCCCATGCTGGCTGAGGAATCCTGGGAGTTGAAGTCCGCGAGTCATGAAGGGGCCATAGTTTCTCCATGCTGGCTGAGGAATCCTGGGAGTTGAAGTCCGTGAGTCATGAAGGGGCCAAAGTTCCCCCATGCTGGCTGAGGAATCCTGGGAGTTGAAGTCCGCGAGTCATGAAGGGGCCAAAGTTCCCCCATGCTGGCTGAGGAATCCTGGGAGTTGAAGTCCGCGAGTCATGAAGGGGCCAAAGTTCCCCCATGCTGGCTGAGGAATCCTGGGAGTTGAAGTCCGTGAGTCATGAAGGGGCCAAAGTTCCCCCATGCTGGCTGAGGAATCCTGGGAGTTGAAGTCCGCGAGTCATGAAGGGGCCAAAGTTCCCCCATGCTGGCTGAGGAATCCTGGGAGTTGAAGTCCGCGAGTCATGAAGGGGCCAAAGTTCCCCCATGCTGGCTGAGGAATCCTGGGAGTTGAAGTCCGCGAGTCATGAAGGGGCCATAGTCCCCCCATGCTGGCTGAGGAATCCTGGGAGTTGAAGTCCGTGAGTCATGAAGGGGCCATAGTCCCCCCATGCTGGCTGAGGAATCCTGGGAATTGAAGTCCGTGAGTCATGAAGGGGCCAAAGTTCCCCCATGCTGGCTGAGGAATCCTGGGAGTTGAACTCCGCGAGTCATGAAGGGGCCATAGTCCCCCCATGCTGGCTGAGGAATCCTGGGAGTTGAAGTCCGCGAGTCATGAAGGGGCCCAAGTTCCCCCATGCTGGCTGAGGAATCCTGGGAGTTGAAGTCCGTGAGTCATGAAGGGGCCCAAGTTCCCCCATGCTGGCTGAGGAATCCTGGGAGTTGAAGTCCGTGAGTCATGAAGGGGCCAAAGTTCCCCCATGCTGGCTGAGGAATCCTGGGACTTGAAGTCCGTGAGTCATGAAGGGGCCAAAGTTCCCCCATGCTGGCTGAGGAATCCTGGGAGTTGAAGTCCGTGAGTCATGAAGGGGCCCAAGTTCCCCATGCTGGCTGAGGAAATCCTGGGAGTTGAAGTCCGTGAGTCATGAATGGGGCCAAAGTTCCCCCATGCTGGCTGAGGAATCCTGGGAGTTGGAAGTCCGGTTAGTCATGAAGGGCCCAAGTTCCCCCATGCTTGGCCTGAGGAATCCTGGGAGTTGAAGTCCGTGAGTCCATGAAAGGGGCTCCCAGTTCCCCCTGCTGGCTTAGTAATCCTGGGAGTTGAAGTCAGTGAGTCAGAAGGGGGGGCCCAAGTTCCCCATGCTGGCTGAGGATCTGGGAGTTGAAGTGTCCGCGAGTCATGAAGGGGCCCAAGTTCCCCCATGCTGGCTGAGGAATCCTGGGAGTTGAAGTCCGCGAGTCATGAAGGGGCCAAAGTTCCCCCATGCTGGCTGAGGAATCCTGGGAGTTGAACTCCGCGAGTCATGAAGGGGCCATAGTCCCCCCATGCTGGCTGAGGAATCCTGGGAGTTGAAGTCCGCGAGTCATGAAGGGGCCCAAGTTCCCCCATGCTGGCTGAGGAATCCTGGGAGTTGAAGTCCGTGAGTCATGAAGGGGCCCAAGTTCCCCCATGCTGGCTGAGGAATCCTGGGAGTTGAAGTCCGCCAGTCATAAAAGGGCCATAGTCCCCCCATGCTGGCTGAGGAATCCTGGGGGTTGAAGTCCGTGAGTCATGAAGGGCCCAAGTTCCCCCATGCTGGCTGAGGAATCCTGGGAGTTGAAGTCCGCGAGTCATGAAGGGGCCCAAGTTCCCCCATGCTGGCTGAGGAATCCTGGGAATTGAAGTCCGTGAGTCATGAAGGGGCCATAGTTTCTCCATGCTGGCTGAGGAATCCTGGGAGTTGAAGTCCATAAGTCATAAAAGGGCCAAGTTTGAAGACCCCTGGTCTAGTGGTGGCCTAGAAACCAAGCAACTGTGAGTTCTAGTCCTGCTGAACAACAACTTATTGGGGCCGGCCTAACCTCATCTCTGCAACAGCAAGGACTCCAAATGAAATATGAGATACATCCAGCAAGTCTCTTGGCAGCCACTCCAAACAAGACGAAAACCTCCATGGAGTCTCTCACAGCTGAGCTGCAAACACACTCAACAAGCACTCCCACAGTTCCCACATGTAAACAAACAACAACTCCAAGCAATATTTGGAGCAAAGCTTGCGTGCTTTCGATCACTGGACGGCGGTTATGTCTGCTGCCCGGGTTTTTCCACCGTGTGACCCCCATGGAAGGAACAGGCTCCAGTTATTTGTGTGCTTATACAGTATTTTCTTGGTGCAACAAAAAAAAAAAAAAAGAGGGACGGGGGGGAACGCTTATTTCCAAAATACTATACCAGGTAGTCCTTGACTTACGACCACAATCGAGCCCGATGTTTCTGCTGTGAAAAGTGAGACGTTTGTTAAGCGAGTTTTCAACCCATTTCACGACCATGGGGATGCTGCAGCGGTTGTTAAGTGTGAAAAGTCTATGGAGATTCTGAAGAAGCTTCCTGTTATAAGAAGCGAAACATCTTCAGAGAAAAACAAGGAAGTCCAGTTGCCTCGGGGAAAAAGCACCTTCGGGATAAAGGGCGAAAACTGGTCGCATTTTTCGGTGCCACTGTAACTTTGAACGGTCACTAAATGAACTATTGTAAGTCGAGGACTACCTAAAGTCACTTTTTTTAATATAAATTTTATTAGTTTTTATAGGGTTAGGGATAAAATGGGCTCAGGATTAGGATTGAGGTTAGGGTTAAGGTTGGGTAACATTTTCAATATTTAACAAACAGCATATTGTTTGGGTACATATGTTTAAGTAACAACAATAGATACAGTTAATTATCATATACAGTATTAATTAATCACTCTGTAGCCTTCTTCTTACTGATATATATTCAAAATTACATATCACATTCCTTTCTCTCTGACTCATTTTTCCAGCCACTGGTAAAAGTTATCCCATGTTCTAAAGTTGACTGAGTCTCCTTTCTCTTTAATCTCTAAAGTCAATCTATCCATTTCTGCCCACTCTAGAATTTTCTTAATTAGTACTTCTTCAGTTGGTAAGTTTTCATTTTTCCAATATTGGGCAAATACCTGAAGCTACTTCTAATGTGACTTTGAATTTTGAAATCTCCAAAAAAGAAAAATTGACTGGGCTTAATAGTTCTCCCAGCGTGGCTTACTACTCTGTTTTATCTTCTTCCCACAAAGGTTCGTATGTGAAAATTAGTGATGTCTAGGGCAGGGGGTCTTCAAACTTGGCAACTTTTAAGACTTGTGGACTTTGACTCCCAGAATCCCTGAGTAAGCTCTGAGAGTTGAAGTCCACCAGTCTTAAAAGTTGCCAAGTTTGAAGACCCCTGGTCTGGGGGGGGGGAATGGCTGGGGCAGGGGAAATGGGAGAAAGCAAAAGAAAGGACTCATATCATTACCTGAAAAGCCTTAAGACACAACCATCAGCACAGGCCCCTTGTTGTCATTCACGCATAACAAGGCGAGAACAGCCCAGATAAGGCGGTTTAGACCAGGAGGAAGGAAGCTTACCAAGATCCAAATCTGGCTCTTGGTTCTATTTCCATGCGTCCTTTCGGTTTATAAAACAGCATCTTTCACTCAGGTTGAAAGGCAAACTTAAGTGGCTGGGTGTTTGTTTGTTTTTTTAAGCCACAACTGCTAAGTACTAATAGATACCATTTTATCTTCTTTATGTCTCTTGCTTGCCCTGAAGGTGGTACTTTGACAAATCACAACAAAAGCTATGCAAAAGAGGGAGATTAGAAATCAGGGCTGGTTCAAGCAGGAATCTCTTCTGAAACTTTGGCTTTGGGGCAAACTTTTTCCAAATTTGGGGAGGTTTCCCTGGCATTTCAGTTGCCCTAGGCCAGGGGTAGGCAACTTTGGCTCTTTTATGACTGGTGGACTTCAACTCCCAGAATTCCTGAGCCAGCCATGCTGAGGGGAAAGGGAGAGGTTTCCAAGCTGAGCCATGCTGGCTGAGGGATTCTGGGAGTTGAAGTCCACGAGTCATAAAAGAGCCAAGGTTGCCTATCCCTGGCCTAGATGATAGATAGATAGATAGATAGATAGATAGATAGATAGATAGATAGATAGATAGATAGATAGATAGATAGATAGATAGATAGACAGACAGACAGACAGACAGACGATAGATACACCTAGATCAGGGGTAGGCAACCTTAGCTCTTTTATGACTCGTGGACTTCAACTCCCAGAATTCCTGAGCCAGCCATGCTGAGGGGACAGGGAGAGGTTTCCAAGCTGAACCATGCTGGCTCAGGAATTCTGGGAGTTGAAGTCCACCAGTCATAAAAGAGCCAAGGTTGCCTACCCCCACCCTTGGCCTCTTTCCCCTCCCTCCAACAAAATATTGTGGACCCGACTGATATTAATAGATGTGTGTTCTTTTTTTTAATAGTACAGAAAATCTAGCCACTGCCAACACATCAGTCTTATGAGTTATGCGATGTCTGCTTGGTCCTTTTCAAATATTAAATATGAGAGGCCTGCACGAAACAGAAAAAAAATGGGGGAGAATCTGACAAACCATTTTCAGATATTGACGGTTCGACAGAAATGAAAAGAAACACTGGCGGCTGTTTCTGGATTTCAGATAAGACAAAATAAAAACCCAGACAGGAACAAGTAAGCTTGCTTGGCTCTTCTCTGCCTTGTACAATTCCCAAGGCAGCCTAATCGGACATCCGGCCTGCTCCCATTTTTCTTCCCGTTAGTAGCTGCAGCTGAGACTGTCGTAACACATCCCTCTGACCACATCCACGCTCTTTTTCTCTCTCTTTTCTCTCAGTGACAGGTGTTCCTCTTGTTTCCTGAATTTAAACTGCCTGGCACGAGTAACCCTGTTTTGTTTGGTGCATAGGACTGTGGGAAGTCAGCTCCCCAGAGAAGGAAATATTAAAAGGGCAGGAAAATATATTTCCTCAAAAGATCTTAAAGAGGCAGAAAAGCAGGCCCAGTTTTTCTTTAATAGCCCCCAGGCCTCCCTCCCCTGAGCAGAAACCAGCTCTATAGAAATGTAGATATAAACCATCCAGGAAGGTTGGAAGCCCCCAACTAGAAGCTTAGGAAAACAAAGACTCCTAAAATCTACATACCCCACCCAAACTCTAAGACAGGACATAATAGGATTAACACACAGATGCCAAAGGGCACACTCAGATTCAGGTCAAAGTTCATGCCACAGGATCAACTCTCCAAACAAAAGGCTCCAGAGGGTATAAAAACCCACTCCCTACATGTGCTCTCTCTCTTTTCTTCCAGAGCCATCTTTCTGTCTGGCTCTCCTCTTCAATAAACTGCAACCTTCTTCCTAAAGCAGTCGCCATGTTTATTCCCAGCTTGGACTGAACCACAATGAAGACTTTTCTTTCAACAGGACAAAACTGCTCATCTGACTCACAGAACAAAATGGACCCCGTTTCATTCAGAAACAGAACGCCTAAAACACGCACGTTTCAATTCAGGCAGAGAGTAAACCAAAATTAGTGCTTCCGGGAGCAGAATAGTTTTATGCATTTTTCACATGTGGGGTCCCAGGTGCTCTCTGAGCTTGGTGGTTTTCTTGTAGGTGGTTCATTACCCAAACGAGGTTAACATCATTTGTGCTAAAAAGGAGTGGGGTTTTGGTCTTTTGTTTATATATATAGTTGGTTTGCTCTCTTAGGCTGAAATCAAGGAACTAGAAAGAAGAAAACAACACTCCACAAACACTGACAGAGCAAGCCACTAGACTAGTATATAAAAAGATAATAATCCTCATTCCTTTTCTAGCACCGATAATGTTACCTAGTTGGGTCATGAAACGTCTGCAAACAAACAAACTCAGAGAGCACCAAAGACCCCACAGTTGCTGTCCTCCTCCACTTCACAAACCCCATTCCCTTCCAGCACTGATGATGTTACTTAACGTGGTAATGAAATATCTGCAAGAAAACCACCAAGCTCAGAGAGCATCAAGGAACCCACAATCCCCCCCTCCTCCTCCCTCTTCTCCTGCTTCCCTTTTCCACTTCCTTTTTTCCCCCCTACACTTCCCAAATCCCACATTCCCTTCTAGCACTGATGTTGTTACCTAGTACAGTAATGAAACATCTGAAAGAATCAAGCTCAGAGAGCATCAAGGACCCCATAATCACCCTCCTCCTCCCTCTTCTCCTGCTCCTTTTCCCCTTCCTCCGCTTTCCCCTCTACTCCCCCAAACCCCACATTCCCTTCTAGCACTGATGATGTTACCTAGCACGGTAATGAAACGTCTGCAAGAAAAGAACCAAGCTCAGAGAGCATCAAGGACCCCACAATCATCCTCCTCCTCCTCCCTCTTCTCCTGCTCCTTTTCCCCTTCCTCCACTTTCCCCTCCACTCCCCAAACCCCACATTCCCTTCCAGCACTGATGATGTTACCTAGCACGGTAATGAAACGTCTGCAAGAAAACCACCCAGCTCAAGAGACCACCCAGGAGCCCACAGTTTCAACCCTATTCTCTTCTACCGGTTACATTTTTCACACACCCGTTAAACGTCCCTCTTCATACGCTCACCATGACTTGGGCTCTCCAAACTGCAGGTAGTTGATGCTGTAGAGATCCATGTCCTCCGTGTGCCAGGCAAACGTGGTCTTCCACATCCCAAAGTAGAGGTAGGGGGTGTTCACGCCTTCTATGATAATCCCACACTGATGCTCCACCATGTCAAGGAGAGTGTTCAGGTTCCCAATGTTCCACTCTTCCACATCCTGGGGGTGAAAATAAAGGCAGGTGTCAAAGGAGGAGCCGGCACTCCTTCCATTCCCGCACGGAAAGGGGCCGCCGGCGGTCACTTTTCACAGGCAGCGTCCGAAGGAAAAAACCTCTGGCAGGAGCAGCTATTCCAAAGAGCAGGATACAAGACGCGTAACGGCCCTCTGAGCGGTCCTGAGAAGAAAACAGGCTAAGACACGCTCTATTACACGGGCTCCCGCCGGCTGTCTAAAACCTGTTTGCCACAACTTTTAAGATTCGGTTCACAGGTGGAGCCAAAATGAAAGGGCTTTTCTAAAAATGACGTGGAGAAATCAGTACAAGAGGGAGCAAAGAGAGAGAAAGACTCTGACTGAAAGCCAGCCCAGCGCAGTTTACGCCAACTGAGCCCAACATTTCTGTGGCTAAGAGAAACATTTGTTAAGTGAGTTTTGACCCATTTTACGAATTTTCTTAATAATAATAATAATAATACTAGTAGTAGTAGTAGTAGTAGTAGTAGTAATAGGCTCCTTGGGTGCAATCCCAAAACAACTGGAGCACCACTTGAACACCATTGGCATTGACAAATTCGCTATTAGTCAATTGCAAAAGGCAGCCTTACTAGAAACTGCTTCCATCCTGCGACGATATCTGTAATACCATCAAACATCCACATCTGCCTATCCCAGGTCCTGGGTAAGGACTCGATAGGTAGACAAAATGCCAAATCCAGTCTGAACATCTGGCTGACTGTGCGATGATCCATCATTATCATCATCATCATCATAATTGGAAGGGACCTTGGAGGTCATCAAGTCCAACCCCCTACTCAGGCAGGAAACCCTATACCCTTTCAGACAAATGTCTGCCCAGTTTCTTCTTAAAAGCTTCCAGTGTTGGAGCATTCACCGCTTCTGGAGGCAGGTGGTTCCACTGGTTAATTGTTCTGTCAGGAAGTTTCTCCTTAGTTCCAGGTTGCTTCTCTCCTTGGTCAGTTTCCATCCATTGCTTCTTCTTCTGCCTTCAGGCGCTTTGGAGAATAGCTTGACTCCCTCTTCTTTGGGGCACCCCTTAGATACTGGAACACTGCTAAGTTCTTCCTTAAAAGGCCCTGTCCATGTAATCCCTACAAATCTAAAATCAGTTTCAGAGCCGTTTACAGGTAGTCCTCGACTTATAGCTATTGATTTAACATCTGTTCAAAGTTACACTAGCATTGAAAAAGTGGCTTATGACTGGTCCTCGCTTTTATGGCGGTCACACAATCAAACTTTGGGCACTTGGCAACCAGCATGTATTTACAATAGTTGCAGCGTCCCAGAGTCACCTGATTGCCATTTGGGACCTTCCCAGCTGGCTTCCGACAAGCAAAGTCAGTGGGGAAAGCTGGATTCGCTTAACGACCGCAGGCAAGAAAGGTCATAAAATCGGCTGTGACTCGACCACAACTTTGCTTAGCAGTGGAAATTCTGGTTCAAATTGTGCCTATAAGTTGAGGACTCTTTGCTACTTCCAAACAAGTAACCCCACAGCCCCAATTTTGTTGGAAGAAATTATACCGGGGGTCTTCAAACTTGGCCCTTTTATGACTTGTGGACTTCAACTCCCAGAATTCCTCAGCCAGGCACGCTGGCTGAGGAATTCTGGGAGTTGAAGTCCACAAGTCATAAAAGGGCCAAGTTTGAAGACCTCTGAATTAGAAAGGGCTGACTCATGTATGAGGCTACACTGATTGGTTGCTGTGGGTATGAAGGGGGTGTTTCCCTTTTCCCCCGCCTTTTATCCTCTGTGTGTTCTGTACACTATTTGATTTACCTCAGGATATTCCTATGTGCCCGACTATCTTGTGTTTTTCCTTTCTGGATGATGATAAAAATGTAAACTTAAATGTGCCTGGCTGAGGAATTCTGGGAGTTGAAGTCATAAAACGAAGTCATAAAACGGCCAAGTTTGAAGAGCCCTGAATTATACATACTGACAGCAGTAGTCCTCAACACTCCCGTTACTTTATTAATTCCCCCTGGGGTTCTCCTAGAATTTAACCTGTTCTAACGTTGTCTAAATCTGCATCGTACACACGCTCTCATCTGACTTACCGCATCATACAAGGAGCCACTGATATCCGCCCCGTATATAGGGGACACAAAAGTCAAATTCTTCCAGTATTTGCGTTCCAGATCATCAAAATCCTGATGACGAGGAGTACAGTACCTGGTCAGGAAAAATAAAATTAAGACAACTGGCAATAAATCTTTGTAAAGCAGAGTTTCCCCCTCTGATGCCCTACTAAAGGTAGGACAATTTAGTCAGTTCACTCTGAACAGAGAAAAAACGCCGCTTTTTCAACTCTATTCTACAAAAATGATGCTGACGAATAGTCAATAAGAGCAGTGGAGAAGGCAATGCGGAAGCAGCTCAACACGACACATGTGCCTCTCTCTCTCTCCATCCATGCAACTATCATCTATTATCTTATGTATCTGTCTGTCCATCTGTCTGTCTGTCTATGTCTATCTATTATTGTTCTATCGTCTATCTACTCTATCTATCTCTATCATCTATCTATCTATCTATCTATCTATCTATCTATCTATCTATCTATCATTTATATCTGTCTATCTGTCTATCGTTCTATTGTCTATCTACTGTATCTATCTATCTATCTATTATCTTTCTAACATTCTATCGTCTATCTACTGTATCTATCTATCTATCTATCTCTATCATCTAGGTCTATATCATCTATCTATCTCTATCATCTAGGTCTATCTATCATCTATCTATCTATATCTATCATCTAGGTCTCTCTCTCTCTCTCTCTCTCTCTCTCTCTCTCTCTATCTATCTATCTATCTATCTATCTATCTATCTATCTATATATATATATATATATATATATATATATATATATATGTCTCTATCTATGTATCATTTATTTATATACCTCTATCTATCTATCTATCTATCTATCTATCTATCTATCAATGTATCATTTATTTATATCTATCTGTATCTGTCTGTCTATCTATCTATCTATCTATCTATCTATCTATCTATCTATCTATCTATCTATCTATATCATCCACTGTATCTATCATCCACTCTGTCTATCATCTATCTGTCTGTCTGTATACTTTTACTGCAAAAAGACAAAAAAGAATCCCCAGGCCTTGTTTAATTATAAGCCAGGACAGTCTTAAACCAAGGACGTACTTCTCACTATTAGCCAAGCGACGATAGTCTCCAACCAGCATGGGTTTCTTCTGAATGTTGTACTGGGTGAAAAGCCCGGACTGGCCAGTCACCACCTGCTGAATGGGAGCAGGGATCACCATGCTGTCGATGTCGTCGTAAGTCTTGCGGGGCTTCCATTCCTTGGGAGGGATCACCTGCAAAGTCGGGGGAGAATTTTTTCTTGAATGGATCACGTTTCATGGGAACAAACGACTCTTCCCTTCTGAATAAAAGAACAACAACTATTTACATCTCCTTGAATTCCTGTTTCTAGCACCCAAGTGCATTTTACTCTAGATTCTTAACCAAAAACTCAATTTGTTTCAGAAATAAGATCTCTTTGGAATCTGCGATATTGCCTCCAGTGTTTGGGTTGGGCTTTTGAATGCATTTGCTGCCTTCTTCCTCTTATAATCTGTGTTCCTAATTTTATTCATGTCTTAAAATGTCTAACTATCTTAACAGAATTGAAGGAAGGAAGGGAGGGAGGGAGGGAGGACCTAACTTATATTGATCTGACAGAACCTTGTCAGTATTTTACACTACTAGATAACTGTTAATTACCTATAAGCAATTGTGTCTAATATACCTGTTTGAATATGATCGATAAAAGATCCTATATTCTTTCCTCTTAACTATACAGAATTGGAGCTATTGTTCCAAATGAAATAGAATGAAGGTGTTGACTTTTACTGACACAATTTATTTTATAGATGGCTGATCCAGCCTAATACCCATGTCACTGCTATGATTCAGAAGGCATGTTCTCCAGGCATTACTGACTAAAAATGTATGATTCCCTCAAGTAGACTGAATTAACTATGCTAAACCTAGAAGTAAGGAGAAATTTCCTGACAGTGAGAACAATTAATCAGTGGAACTACCTGCCTCCAGAAGGGCTGAATGCTCCAACACTGGAAGTCTTTAAGAAGAGACTTGGCAACTGACTCATATTTATGACAGTTGTACTGTCCCGGGGGAATCACGTGATCCCCTTTTGTGACCTTCTGACAAGCAAAATCAATGGGGAAGCCAGATTCCCTTCACAACCGTGCTACTAACTTAACAA
>NW_024098349.1:0-23500 GCF_016545835.1 Crotalus tigris
CATGGTGACCTAACCCTAACCCTAACTGGAATTGTCCTCAAATGGGATTTTCCCATCTATTTTACCAAGAAACATAGATAGGGCAGCCTAGAAAACTCAATGCCCTCCTAACCATAACCAACCACTACAAATTTCTTGGCGACATACTTTATGCTCTATGAGTTCATGGTGACCTAACCCTAACCCTAAGTGGACTTTTCCTCCACTGGGATTTTCCCATGTATTTTACTAGGAAACATAGAGAGGGCAGGCTAGAAAAGTCAGTGCCTTCCTAACCATAATCAACCACTCCGAACTTATTGGCAATGTCCATTTTGCTCTATGAGTTCACGGTGACCTAACCCTAACCCTAAGTGGAATTTTCCTCCAATGGGATATTCCCATATATTTTATGAAGAAAATTAAATAGGGCAGCTTAGAAAAGCCTCTTCCCTCCTAACCATACCCAAGCACTCCGAATATATTTGCGTTGTCCATTTTGATATATGAGTTCATGTTGGCCTAACCCTAACCCTAAGTGCAATTTTCCTCAAATGGGATTTTCCCATGTATTTTACCAGGAAATATAAATAGAGCAGGCTAGAAAAGCCAGCACCCTCCTAACCATCCACAACCACTCCGAATATGTTGGCGATGTCCATTTTGCTGTATGAGTTCATGGTGACCTAATCCTAACTCCTACTGGAATTTTTCTCAAAAGGGATTTTCCCAAGTATTTTACCAGGAAATATAGACAGGGCAGGCTAGAAAAGTCAGTGCCTTCCTAACCATAACCAACCGCTCTGAACTTATTGGCGATGTCCATTTTGCTCTATGAGTTCACGGTGACCTAACCCTAAACCTAAGTGGAATTTTCCTCCAATGGGATATTCCCATATATTTTACCAGGAAACATAGATAGGGCAGCCTAGAAAAGTTGCTGCCCTCCAAACCATAACAAAGCACTCCAAATATCTTGGCGATGTCCATTTTGCTGTATGATTTCATGGTGACCTAACCCTAACCCTAACTGGAATTTTCCTCAAATGGGATTTTCCCATCTATTTTACCAAGAAACATAGGTAGGGCAGCCTAGAAAACTCAATGCCCTCCTAACCATAACCAACCACTACAAATTTCTTGGCGACATACTTTATGCTCTATGATTTCATGGTGACCTAACCCTAACCCTAACTGGAATTTTCCTCAAATGGGATTTTCCCATCTATTTTACCAAGAAACTTAGATAGGGCAGGCTAGAAAAGTCAGTGCCTTCCTAACCATAACCAACCGCTCTGAACTTATTGGTGATGTCCATTTTGCTCTATGAGTTCACGGTGACCTAACCCTAAACCTAAGTGGAATTTTCCTCCAATGGGATATTCCCATATATTTTACCAGGAAACATAGATAGGGCAGCCTAGAAAAGTCGCTGCCCTCCTAACCATAACAAAGCACTCCAAATATCTTGGCGATGTCCATTTTGCTGTATGATTTCATGGTGACCTAACCCTAACCCTAACTGGAATTTTCCTCAAATGGGATTTTCCCATCTATTTTACCAAGAAACATAGATAGGGCAGCCTAGAAAAGTCAATGCCCTCCTAACCATAACCAACCACTACAAATTTCTTGGCGACATACTTTATGCTCTATGAGTTCATGATGACCTAACCCTAACCCTAAGTGGAATTTTCCTCCAATGGGATTTTCCCATGTATTTTGCTAGGAAACATAGAGAGGGCAGGCTAGAAAGGTCAGTGCCTTCCTAACCATAATCAACCACTCCGAACTTATTGGCAATGTCCATTTTGCTCTATGAGTTCACGGTGACCTAACCCTAACCCTAAGTGGAATTTTCCTCCAATGGGATATTCCCATATATTTTACCAGGAAATATAAATAGAGCAGGCTAGAAAATCCAGCACCCTCCTAACCATTAACAACCACTCCGAATATGTTGGCGATGTCCATTTTGCTGTATGAGTTCATGGTGACCTAACCCTAACTCCTACTGGAATTTTCTCAAAAGGGATTTTCCCAAGTATTTTAAGAGGAAATATAGATAGAGCAGGCTAGAAAAGTCAGTGACTTCCTAACCATAATCAACCACTCCAAATATATTGGCTATGTCGATTTTGCTGTATGAGTAGATGGTGACCTAACCCTAACCCTAACTGGAATTTTCCTCCAATGGGATTTTCCCATGTATTTTACCAGAAATATAAATAGAGCAGGCTAGAAAAGCCAGCACCCTCCTAGTCATGTACAACCACTCCGAATATGTTGCCGATGTCCATTTTGCTGTATGAGTTTAGGGTGACCTAACCCTAACTCCTACTGGAATTATTCTCAAAAGGGATTTTCCCAAGTACTTTACCAGGAAATATAGATAGGGCAGGCTAGAAAAGTCAGTGCCTTCCTAACCATAACCAACCGCTCTGAACTTATTGGCGATGTCCATTTTGCTCTATGAGTTCACGGTGACCTAACCCTAAACCTAAGTGGAATTTTCCTCCAATGGGATATTCCCATATATTTTACCAGGAAACATAGATAGGGCAGCCTAGAAAAGTCGCTGCCCTCCAAACCATAACAAAGCAGTCCAAATATCCTGGGGATGTCCATTTTGCTGTATGATTTCATGGTGACCTCACCCTAACCCTAACTGGAATTTTCCTCAAATGGGATTTTCCCATCTATTTTACCAAGAAACATAGATAGGGCAGCCTAGAAAACTCAATGCCCTCCTAACCATAACCAACCACTACAAATTTCTTGGTGACATACTTTATGCTCTATGAGTTCATGATGACCTAACCCTAACCCTAAGTGGAATTTTCCTCCAATGGGATTTTCCCATGTATTTTGCTAGGAAACATAGAGAGGGCAGGCTAGAAAGGTCAGTGCCTTCCTAACCATAATCAACCACTCCGAACTTATTGGCAATGTCCATTTTGCTCTATGAGTTCACGGTGACCTAACCCTAACCCTAAGTGGAATTTTCCTCCAATGGGATATTCCCATATATTTTACCAGGAAATATAAATAGAGCAGGCTAGAAAATCCAGCACCCTCCTAACCATTAACAACCCCTCCGAATATGTTGGCGATGTCCATTTTGCTGTATGAGTTCATGGTGACCTAACTCTAACTCCTACTGGAATTTTTCTCAAAAGGGATTTTCCCAAGTATTTTAAGAGGAAATATAGATAGAGCAGGCTAGAAAACTCAGTGCCTTCCTAACCATAACCAACCGCTCTGAACTTATCGGCGATGTCCATTTTGCTCTATGAGTTCACGGTGACCTAACCCTACACCTAAGTGGAATTTTCCTCCAATGGGATATTCCCATATATTTTACCAGGAAACATAGATAGGGCAGCCTAGAAAAGTCGCTGCCCTCCTAACCATAACAAAGCACTCCAAATATCTTGGCGATGTCCATTTTGCTGTATGATTTCATGGTGACCTAACCCTAACCCTAACTGGAATTTTCCTCAAATGGGATTTTCCCATCTATTTTACCAAGAAACATAGGTAGGGCAGCCTAGAAAACTCAATGCCCTCCTAACCATAACCAACCACTACAAATTTCTTGGCGACATACTTTATGCTCTATGATTTCATGGTGACCTAACCCTAACCCTAACTGGAATTTTCCTCAAATGGGATTTTCCCATCTATTTTACCAAGAAACATAGATAGGGCAGGCTAGAAAAGTCAGTGCCTTCCTAACCATAATCAACCACTCCGAACTTATTGGCGATGTCCATTTTGCACTATGAGTTCACGGTGACCTAACCCTAACCCTAAGTGGAATTTTCCTCCAATGGGATATTCCCATATAGTTTATGAAGAAAATTAAATAGGGCAGCTTAGAAAAGCCTCTTCCCTCCTAACCATACCCAAGCACTCCGAATATATTTGCGTTGTCCATTGTGATATATGAGTTCATGTTGGCCTAACCCTAACCCTAAGTGCAATTTTCCTCAAATGGGATTTTCCCATGTATTTTACCAGGAAATATAAATAGAGCAGGCTAGAAAAGCCAGCACCCTCCTAACCATCCACAACCACTCCGAATATGTTGGCGATGTCCATTTTGCTGTATGAGTTCATGGTGACCTAATCCTAACTCCTACTGGAATTTTCTCAAAAGGGATTTTCCCAAGTATTTTAAGAGGAAATATAGATAGAGCAGGCTAGAAAAGTCAGTGACTTCCTAACCATAATCAACCACTCCAAATATATTGGCTATGTCGATTTTGCTGTATGAGTAGATGGTGACCTAACCCTAACCCTAACTGGAATTTTCCTCCAATGGGATTTTCCCATGTATTTTACCAGAAATATAAATAGAGCAGGCTAGAAAAGCCAGCACCCTCCTAATCATGTACAACCACTACGAATGTTTTGCCGATGTCCATTTTGCTGTATGAGTTTAGGGTGACCTAACCCGAACTCCTACTGGAATTATCTCAATAGGAGGGATTTTCCCAAGTATTTTACCAGTAGATATAGATAGGGCAGGCTAGAAAAGTCAGTGCCTTCCTAAACCATAACCAAATGCTCTTTTAACTTATTGGCGATCCATTTTACTCTCCGAGTTAATGGTGACCTAACCCTAAACCTAGTGGAATTTTCCTCCAATGGGATTTTCCCATATATTATACCAGGAAACAGATAGGGCAGGATAGAAAGGTCAGTGCCCTCCTAACCATACCCAAGCACTCCAAATTTGCTGGCAATATCCATTTTGCTCTATGAGTTCATGGTGACCTAACCCTAACCCTAAGTTGAATTTTCCTCCTATGGGATTTTCCCATCTATTTTAAGAGGAAAAATAGATAGGGCAGGCAAGAAAGCTCAGTGCCATCCTAACTATAACCACCCTACAAATTTCTTGGCGACATACTTTATGCTCTATGAGTTCATGGTGACCTAACCCTAACCCTAAGTGGAATTTTCCTCCAATGGGATTTTCCCATGTATTTTACTAGGAAACATAGAGAGGGCAGGCTAGAAAAGTCAGTGCCTTCTAAACCATAATCAACCACTCCGAACTTATTGGCAATGTCCATTTTGCTCTATGAGTTCACGGTGACCTTAACCCTAAGTGGAATTTTCCTCCAATGGGATATTCCCATATATTTTATGAAGAAAATTAAATAGGGCAGCTTAGAAAAGCCTCTTCCCTCCTAACCATACCCAAGCACTCCGAATATATTTGCATTGTCCATTTTGATATATGAGTTCATGGTGGCCTAACCCTAACCCTAAGTGCAATTTTCCTCAAATGGGATTTTCCCATGTATTTTACCAGGAAATATAAATAGAGCAGGCTAGAAAAGCCAGCACCCTCCTAACCATCCACAACCACTCTGAATATGTTGGCGATGTCCATTTTGCTGTATGAGTTCATGGTGACCTAATCCTAACTCCTACTGGAATTTTTCTCAAAAGGGATTTTCCCAAGTATTTTAAGAGGAAATATAGATAGAGCAGGCTAGAAAAGTCAGTGACTTCCTAACCGTAATCAACCACTCTAAATATATTGGCTATGTCGATTTTGCTGTATGAGTTGATGGTGACATAACCCTAACCCTAACTGGAATTTTCCTCCAATGGGATTTTCCCATGTATTTTACCAGAAATATAAATAGAGCAGGCTAGAAAAGCCAGCACCCTCCTAATCATGTACAACCACTACGAATGTGTTGCCAATGTCCATTTTGCTGTATGAGTTTAGGGTGACCTAACCCTAACTCCTACTGGAATTATTCTCAATAGGGATTTTCCCAAGTATTTTACCAGGAAATATAGATAGGGCAGGCTAGAAAAGTCAGTGCCTTCCTAACCATAACCAAATGCTCTGAACTTATTGGCGATGTCCATTTTGCTCTATGAGTTCACGGTGACCTAACCCTAAACCTAAGTGGAATTTTCCTCCAATGGGATATTCCCATATATTTTACCAGGAAACATAGATAGGGCAGCCTAGAAAAGTCGCTGCCCTCCTAACCATAACAAAGCACTCCAAAGATATTGGCGATGTCCATTTTGCTGTATGATTTCATGGTGACCTAACCCTAACCCTAACTGGAATTTTCCTCAAATGGGATTTTCCCATCTATTTTACCAAGAAACATAGATAGGGCAGCCTAGAAAACTCAATGCCCTCCTAACCATAACCAACCACTACAAATTTCTTGGCGACATACTTTATGCTCTATGAGTTCATGATGACCTAACCCTAACCCTAAGTGGAATTTTCCTCCAATGGGATTTTCCCATGTATTTTACTAGGAAACATAGAGAGGGCAGGCTAGAAAAGTCAGTGCCTTCCTAACCATAACCAACCGCTCTGAACTTATTGGCGATGTCCATTTTGCTCTATGAGTTCACGGTGACCTAACCCTAACCCTAAGTGGAATTTTCCTCCAATTGGATATTCCCATATATTTTATGAAGAAAATTAAATAGGGCAGCTTAGAAAAGCCTCTTCCCTCCTAACCATACCCAAGCACTCCGAATATATTTGCGTTGTCCATTTTGATATATGAGTTCATGTTGGCCTAACCCTAACCCTAAGTGCAATTTTCCTCAAATGGGATTTTCCCATGTATTTTACCAGGAAATATAAATAGAGCAGGCTAGAAAAGCCAGCACCCTCCTAACCATCCACAACCACTCCGAATATGTTGGCGATGTCCATTTTGCTGTATGAGTTCATGGTGACCTAATCCTAACTCCTACTGGAATTTTTCTCAAAAGGGATTTTCCCAAGTATTTTACCAGGAAATATAGACAGGGCAGGCTAGAAAAGTCAGTGCCTTCCTAACCATAACCAACCGCTCTGAACTTATTGGCGATGTCCATTTTGCTCTATGAGTTCACGGTGACCTAACCCTAAACCTAAGTGGAATTTTCCTCCAATGGGATATTCCCATATATTTTACCAGGAAACATAGATAGGGCAGCCTAGAAAAGTCGCTGCCCTCCAAACCATAACAAAGCACTCCAAATATCTTGGCGATGTCCATTTTGCTGTATGATTTCATGGTGACCTAACCCTAACTGGAATTTTCCTCAAATGGGATTTTCCCATCTATTTTACCAAGAAACATAGATAGGGCAGCCTAGAAAACTCAATGCCCTCCTAACCATAACCAACCACTACAAATTTCTTGGCGACATACTTTATGCTCTATGAGTTCATGGTGACCTAACCCTAACCCTAAGTGGAATTTTCCTCCACTTGGATTTTCCCATGTATTTTACTAGGAAACATAGAGAGGGCAGGCTAGAAAAGTCAGTGCCTTCCTAACCATAATCAACAACTCCGAACTTATTGGCGATGTCCATTTTGCTCTATGAGTTCACGGTGACCTAACCCTAACCCTAAGTGGAATTTTCCTCCAATGGGATATTCCCATATATTTTATGAAGAAAATTAAATAGGGCAGCTTAGAAAAGCCTCTTCCCTCCTAGCCATACCCAAGCACTCCGAATATATTTGCATTGTCCATTTTGATATATGAGTTCATGGTGGCCTAACCCTAACCCTAAGTGCAATTTTCCTCAAATGGGATTTTCCCATGTATTTTACCAGGAAATATAAATAGAGCAGGCTAGAAAAGCCAGCACCCTCCTAACCATCCACAACCACTCCGAATATGTTGGCGATGTCCATTTTGCTGTATGAGTTCATGGTGACCTAATCCTAACTCCTACTGGAATTTTTCTCAAAAGGGATTTTCCCAAGTATTTTAAGAGGAAATATAGATAGAGCAGGCTAGAAAAGTCAGTGACTTCCTAACCATAATCAACCACTCCAAATATATTGGCTATGTCGATTTTGCTGTATCAGTTGATGGTGACATAACCCGAACCCTAACTGGAATTTTCCTCCAATGGGATTTTCCCATGTATTTTACCAGAAATATAAATAGAGCAGGCTAGAAAAGCCAGCACCCTCCTAATCATGTACAACCACTACGAATGTTTTGCCGATGTCCATTTTGCTGTATGAGTTTAGGGTGACCTAACCCTAACTCCTACTGGAATTATTCTCAAAAGGGATTTTCCCAAGTATTTTACCAGGAAATATAGATAGGGCAGGCTAGAAAAGTCAGTGCCTTCCTAACCATAATCAACCACTCCGAACTTATTGGTGATGTCCAGTTTGCTCTATGAGTTCACGGTGACCTAACCCTAAACCTAAGTGGAATTTTCCTCCAATGGGATATTCCCATATATTTTACCAGGAAACATAGATAGGGCAGCCTAGAAAAGTCGCTGCCCTACAAACCATAACAAAGCACTCCAAATATCTTGGTGATGTCCATTTTGCTGTATCAGTTGATGGTGACCTAACCCTAACCCTAAGTGGAATTTTCCTCCAATAGGATTTTCCCATGTATTTTGCTAGGAAACATAGATAGGGCAGGCTAGAAAAGTCAGTGCCTTCCTAACCATAACCAACCGCTCTGAACTTATTGGTGATGTCCATTTTGCTCTATGAGTTCACGGTGACCTAACCCTAAACCTAAGTGGAATTTTCCTCCAATGGGATATTCCCATATATTTTACCAGGAAACATAGATAGGGCAGCCTAGAAAAGTCGCTGCCCTCCTAACCATAACAAAGCACTCCAAATATATTGGCGATGTCCATTTTGCTGTATGATTTCATGGTGACCTAACCCTAACCCTAACTGGAATTTTCCTCAAATGGGATTTTCCCATCTAATTTACCAAGAAACATAGATAGGGCAGCCTAGAAAACTCAATGCCCTCCTAACCATAACCAACCATTACAAATTTCTTGGCGACATACTTTATGCTCTATGAGTTCATGGTGACCTAACCCTAACCCTAAGTGGAATTTTCCTCCACTGGGATTTTCCCATGTATTTTACTACGAAACATAGAGAGGGCAGGCTAGAAAAGTCAGTGCCTTCCTAACCATAATCAACCACTCCGAACTTATTGGCGATGTCCATTTTGCTCTATGAGTTCACGGTGACCTAACCCTAACCCTAAGTGGAATTTTCCTCCAATGGGATATTCCCATATATTTTACCAGGAAATATAAATAGAGCAGGCTAGAAAAGCCAGCACCCTCCTAACCATTAACAACCACTCCAAATATATTGGCGATGTCCATTTTGCTGTATGAGTTCATGGTGACCTAACCCTAACTCTTACTGGAATTTTTCTCAAAAGGGATTTTCCCAAGTATTTTAAGAGGAAATATAGATAGAGCAGGCTAGAAAACTCAGTCCCTTCCTAACCATTACCAACCGCTCTGAACTTATCGGCGATGTCCATTTTGCTCTATGAGTTCACGGTGACCTAACCCTAAACCAAAGTGGAATTTTCCTCCAATAGGATATTCCCATATATTTTACCAGGAAACATAGATAGGGCAGCCTAGAAAAGTCGCTGCCCTCCTAACCATTTTCCCATCTATTTTACCAAGAAACATAGATAGGGCAGCCTAGAAAAGACAATGCCCTCCTAACCATAACCAACCACTACAAATTTCTTGGTGACATACTTTATGCTCTATGAGTTCATGGTGACCTAACCCTAACCCTAAGTGGAATTTTCCTCCAATGGGATTTTCCCATGTATATTACTAGGAAATATAGATAGGGCAGGCTAGAAAAGTCAGTGCCTTCCTAACCATAACCAACCGCTCTGAACTTATTGGCGATGTCCATTTTGCTCTATGAGTTCACGGTGACCTAACCCTAACCCTAAGTGGAATTTTCCTCCAATGGGATATTCCCTTATATTTTATGAAGAAAATTAAATAGGGCAGCTTAGAAAAGCCTCTTCCCTCCTAACCATACCCAAGCACTCCGAATATATTTGCGTTGTCCATTTTGATATATGAGTTCATGGTGACCTAATCCTAACTCCTACTGGAATTTTTCTCAAAAGGGATTTTCCCAAGTATTTTAAGAGGAAATATAGATAGAGCAGGCTAGAAAAGTCAGTGACTTCCTAACCATAATCAACCACTCCAAATATATTGGCTATGTCGATTTTGCTGTATGAGTTGATGGTGACATAACCCTAACCCTAACTGGAATTTTCCTCCAATGGGATTTTCCCATGTATTTTACCAGAAATATAAATAGAGCAGGCTAGAAAAGCCAGCACCTCCTAATCATGTACAACCACTACGAATGTCTTGCCGATGTCCATTTTGCTGTATGAGTTTAGAGTGACCTAACCCTAACTCCTACTGGAATTATTCTCAAAAGGGATTTTCCCAAGTATTTTACCAGGAAATATAGATAGAGCAGGCTAGAAAAGTCAGTGCCTTCCTAACCATAACCAACCGCTCTGAACTTATTGGCGATGTCCATTTTGCTCTATGAGTTCACGGTGACCTAACCCTAAACCTAAGTGGAATTTTCCTCCAATGGGATGTTCCCATATATTTTACCAGGAAACATAGATAGGGCAGCCTAGAAAAGTCGCTGCCCTCCAAACCATAACAAAGCACTCCAAATATCTTGGCGATGTCCATTTTGCTGTATGATTTCATGGTGACCTAACCCTAACCCTAACTTGAATTTTCCTCAAGTGGGATTTTCCCATCTATTTTACCAAGAAACATAGATAGGGCAGCCTAGAAAAGTCAATGCCCTCCTAATCATAACCAACCACTACAAATTTCTTGGCGACATACTTTATGCTCTATGAGTTCATGATGACCTAACCCTAACCCTAAGTGGAATTTTCCTCCAATGGGATTTTCCCATGTATTTTGCTAGGAAACATAGAGAGGGCAGCCTAGAAAAGTCAGTGCCTTCCTAACCATAATCAACCACTCCGAACTTATTGGCGATGTCCATTTTGCTCTATGAGTTCACGGTGACCTAACCCTAACCCTAAGTGGAATTTTCCTCCAATGGGATATTCCCATATATTTTACCAGGAAATATAAATAGAGCAGGCTAGAAAAGCCAGCACCCTCTTAACCATTAACAACCACTCCGAATATGTTGGTGATGTCCATTTTGCTGTATGAGTTCATGGTGACCTAACTCTAACTCCTACTGGAATTTTTCTCAAAAGGGATTTTCCCAAGTATTTTAAGAGGAAATATAGATAGAGCAGGCTAGAAAACTCAGTGCCTTCCTAACCATAACCAACCGTTCTGAACTTATCGGCGATGTCCATTTTGCTCTTTGAGTTCACGGTGACCTAACCCTAAACCTAAGTGGAATTTTCCTACAATGGGATATTCCCATATATTTTACCAGGAAACATAGATAGGGCAGCCTAGAAAAGTCGCTGCCCTCCTAACCATAACAAAGCACTCCAAATATATTGGCGATGTCCATTTTGCTGTTATGATTCATGGTGAACCTAACCCTAACCCTAACTGGAATTTTCATAAAGGGTTTTCCCATCTATTTACCAAGAAAACACATCTAGGGCAGCCTAGAAAAAAACTCAATGCCCTTCCTAACCATACCAACCATTACCAAATTTCTTGGCGAATATTTATTCTCTCTGAGTCATGGTGAACCTAACCCTAACCCTAAGTGGAATTTCCTCCACTGGATTTTCCCATGTATTTTACTAGGAAACATAGAGAGGGCAGGCTAGAAAGGTCAGTGCCTTCCTAACCATAATCAACCACTCCGAACTTATTGGCAATGTCCATTTTGCTCTATGAGTTCACGGTGACCTAACCCTAACCCTAAGTGGAATTTTCCTCCAATGGGATATTCCCATATATTTTATGAAGAAAATTAAATAGGGCAGCTTAGAAAAGCCTCTTCCCTCCTAACCATACCCAAGCACTCCGAATATATTTGCGTTGTCCATTTTGATATATGAGTTCATGTTTGCCTAACCCTAACCCTAAGTGCAATTTTCCTCAAATGGGATTTTCCCATGTATTTTACCAGGAAATATAAATAGAGCAGGCTAGAAAAGCCAGCACCCTCCTAACCATCCACAAGCACTCCGAATATGTTGGCGATGTCCGTTTTGCTGTATGAGTTCATGGTGACCTAATCCTAACTCCTACTGGAATTTTTCTCAAAAGGGATTTTCCCAAGTATTTTACCAGGAAATATAGACAGGGCAGGCTAGAAAAGTCAGTGCCTTCCTAACCATAACCAACCGCTCTGAACTTATTGGCGATGTCCATTTTGCTCTATGAGTTCACGGTGACCTAACCCTAAACCTAAGTGGAATTTTCCTCCAATGGGATATTCCCATATATTTTACCAGGAAACATAGATAGGGCAGCCTAGAAAAGTCGCTGCCCTCCAAACCATAACAAAGCACTCCAAATATCTTGGCGATGTCCATTTTGCTGTATGATTTCATGGTGACCTAACCCTAACCCTGGAATTTTCCTCAAATGGGATTTTCCCATCTATTTTACCAAGAAACATAGATAGGGCAGCCTAGAAAACTCAATGCCCTCCTAACCATAACCAACCACTACAAATTTCTTGGCGACATACTTTATGCTCTATGAGTTCATGGTGACCTAACCTAACCCTAAGTGGAATTTTCCTCCAATGCGATTTTCTCATGTATTTTACCAGGAAACATAGATACGGCAGCCTAGAAAGGTTACTGCCTTCCTAACTATACCCAAGCACTCCGAATTTGTTGGCGATGTCCATTTGCTCTATGGGTTCACGGTGGACCACCCCTACAACCCTAACTGGAATTTCTCCATGGGATTTTCCCAGTATTTTACCAGTAAATAAAATAGAGCCAGGCTGAAAAGCCAGCACCCTCCTAACCAGTACACCAACTCCGAATATGTTGGCGAGTCCCATTTCGCCTGTATGGTTCATGGTGACCTAACCTAACTCCTATGGAATTTTTCTCAAAGGGGATTTCCCCAAGTATTTTAGAGGAAATATAGATAAGAGCAGGCTAGAAAAGTCAGTGACATTCCTAACCATAATCAACACTCCAAATATATGGCTATGTCGATTTTGCTGTATGAGTTGATGGTGACCTAACCCTAACCCTAACTGGAATTTTCCTCCAATGGGATTTTCCCATGTATTTTACCAGAAATATAAATAGAGCAGGCTAGAAAAGCCAGCACCCTCCTAGTCATCTACAACCACTCCGAATATGTTGCCGATGTCCATTTTGCTGTATGAGTTGAGGGTGACCTAACCCTAACTCCTACTGGAATTATTCTCAAAAGGGATTTTCCCAAGTATTTTACCAGGAAATATAGATAGGGCAGGCTAGAAAAGTCAGTGCCTTCCTAACCATAACCAACCGCTCTGAACTTATTGGTGATGTCCATTTTGCTCTATGAGTTCACGGTGACCTAACCCTAAACCTAAGTGGAATTTTCCTCCAATGGGATATTCCCATATATTTTACCAGGAAACATAGATAGGGCAGCCTAGAAAAGTCGCTGCCCTCCAAACCATAACAAAGCACTCCAAATATCTTGGCGATGTCCATTTTGCTGTATGATTTCATGGTGACCTAACCCTAACCCTAACTGGAATTTTCCTCAAATGGGATTTTCCCATCTATTTTACCAAGAAACATAGATAGGGCAGCCTAGAAAACTCAATGCCCTCCTAACCATAACCAACCACTACAAATTTCTGGCGACATACTTATGCTCTATGAGTTCATGATGACCTAACCCTAACCCTAAGTGGAATTTTCCTCCAATGGGATTTTCCCATGTATTTTGCTAGGAAACATAGAGAGGGCAGGCTAGAAAAGGTCAGTGCCTTCCTAACCATAATCAACCACTCCGAACTTATTGGCAATGTCCATTTTGCTCTAGAGTTCACGGTGACCTAACCCTAACCCTAAGTGGAATTTTCCTCCAATGGATATTCCCATATATTTTACCAGGAAATATAAATAGAGCAGGCCGAGAAAATCCAGCACCCTCCTAACCATTAACAACAACACTCGAAAATGTTGGCGATGTCCATTTTGCTGTATGAGTTCAGGGTGACCTAACTCTAACTCCTACTGGAATTTTTCTCAAAAGGGATTTTCCCAAGTATTTTAAGAGGAAATATAGATAGAGCAGGCTAGAAAACTCAGTGCCTTCCTAACCATAACCAACCGCTCTGAACTTATCGGCGATGTCCATTTTGCTCTATGAGTTCACGTTGACCTAACCCTACACCTAAGTGGAATTTTCCTCCAATGGGATATTCCCATATATTTTACCAGGAAACATAGATAGGGCAGCCTAGAAAAGTCGCTGCCCTCCTAACCATAACAAAGCACTCCAAATATATTGGCGATGTCCATTTTGCTGTATGATTTCATGGTGACCTAACCCTAACCCTAACTGGAATTTTCCTCAAATGGGATTTTCCCATCTATTTTACCAAGAAACATAGATAGGGCAGCCTAGAAAACTCAATGCCCTCCTAACCATAACCAACCACTACAAATTTCTTGGCGACCTACTTTATGCTCTATGAGTTCATGGTGACCTAACCCTAACCCTAAGTGGAATTTTCCTCCACTGGGATTTTCCCATGTATTTTACTAGGAAACATAGAGAGGGCAGGCTAGAAAAGTCAGTGCCTTCCTAACCATAATCAACCACTCCGAACTTATTGGCAATGTCCATTTTGCTCTATGAGTTCACGGTGACCTAACCCTAACCCTAAGTGGAATTTTCCTCCAATGGGATATTCCCATATATTTTATGAAGAAAATTAAATAGGGCAGCTTAGAAAAGCCTCTTCCCTCCTAGCCATACCCAAGCACTCCGAATATATTTGCGTTGTCCATTTTGATATATGAGTTCATGGTGGCCTAACCCTAACCCTAAGTGCAATTTTCCTCAAATGGGATTTTCCCATGTATTTTACCAGGAAATATAAATAGAGCAGGCTAGAAAAGCCAGCACCCTCCTAACCATCCACAAGCACTCCGAATATGTTGGCGATGTCCGTTTTGCTGTATGAGTTCATGGTGACCTAATCCTAACTCCTACTGGAATTTTTCTCAAAAGGGATTTTCCCAAGTATTTTACCAGGAAATATAGACAGGGCAGGCTAGAAAAGTCAGTGCCTTCCTAACCATAACCAACCGCTCTGAACTTATTGGCGATGTCCATTTTGCTCTATGAGTTCACGGTGACCTAACCCTAAACCTAAGTGGAATTTTCCTCCAATGGGATATTCCCATATATTTTACCAGGAAACATAGATAGGGCAGCCTAGAAAAGTTGCTGCCCTCCAAACCATAACAAAGCACTCCAAATATCTTGGCGATGTCCATTTTGCTGTATGATTTCATGGTGACCTAACCCTAACCCTAACTGGAATTTTCCTCAAATGTGATTTTCCCATCTATTTTACCAAGAAACATAGATAGGGCAGCCTAGAAAACTCAATGCCCTCCTAACCATAACCAACCACTACAAATTTCTTGGCGACATACTTTATGCTCTATGAGTTCATGGTGACCTCACCCTAACCCTAAGTGGAATTTTCCTCCACTGGGATTTTCCCATGTATTTTACTAGGAAACATAGAGAGGGCAGGCTAGAAAAGTCAGTGCCTTCCTAACCATAATCAACCACTCCGAACTTATTGGCAATGTCCATTTTGCTCTATGAGTTCACGGTGACCTAACCCTAACCCTAAGTGGAATTTTCCTCCAATGGGATATTCCCATATATTTTATGAAGAAAATTAAATAGGGCAGCTTAGAAAAGCCTCTTCCCTCCTAACCATACCCAAGCACTCCGAATATATTTGCGTTGTCCATTTTGATATATGAGTTCATGTTGGCCTAACCCTAACCCTAAGTGCAATTTTCCTCAAATGGGATTTTCCCATGTATTTTACCAGGAAATATAAATAGAGCAGGCTAGAAAAGCCAGCACCCTCCTAACCATCCACAACCACTCCGAATATGTTGGCGATGTCCATTTTGCTGTATGAGTTCATGGTGACCTAATCCTAACTCCTACTGGAATTTTTCTCAAAAGGGATTTTCCCAAGTATTTTAAGAGGAAATATAGATAGAGCAGGCTAGAAAAGTCAGTGACTTCCTAACCATAATCAACCACTCCAAATATATTGGCTATGTCGATTTTGCTGTATGAGTTGATGGTGACATAACCCTAACCCTAACTGGAATTTTCCTCCAATGGGATTTTCCCATGTATTTTACCAGAAATATAAATAGAGCAGGCTAGAAAAGCCAGCACCCTCCTAATCATGTACAACCACTACGAATGTGTTGCCGATGTCCATTTTGCTGTATGAGTTTAGGGTGACCTAACCCTAACTCCTACTGGAATTATTCTCAAAAGGGATTTTCCCAAGTATTTTACCAGGAAATATAGATAGGGCAGGCTAGAAAAGTCAGTGCCTTCCTAACCATAATCAACCACTCCGAACTTATTGGTGATGTCCAGTTTGCTCTATGAGTTCACGGTGACCTAACCCTAAACCTAAGTGGAATTTTCCTCCAATGGGATATTCCCATATATTTTACCAGGAAACATAGATAGGGCAGCCTAGAAAAGTCGCTGCCCTCCAAACCATAACAAAGCACTCCAAATATCTTGGTGATGTCCATTTTTCTGTATGATTTCATGGTGACCTAACCCTAACCCTAACTGGAATTTTCCTCAAATGGGATTTTCCCATCTATTTTACCAAGAAACATAGATAGGGCAGCCTAGAAAAGTCAATGCCCTCCTAACCATAACCAACCACTACAAATTTCTTGGCGACATACTTTATGCTCTATGAGTTCATGATGACCTAACCCTAACCCTAAGTGGAATTTTCCTCCAATGGGATTTTCCCATGTATTTTGCTAGGAAACATAGAGAGGGCAGGCTATAAAGGTCATTGCCTTCTAACCATAATCAACCCTCCGAACTTAATTGGCAAATGTCCATTTGCTCTATAGTTCAACGTGCCTAACCCTAAACCCTAATGCATTTTCCTCCAATGTGATATTCTCCATATATTTTATGAAAGTAAATTAAATAGGGCAGCTTAGAAAAGCCTCTTCCCTCCTAACCATACCCCAGCACTCCGAATATATTTGCGTTGTCCATTTTGATATATGAGTTCATGTTGGCCTAACCCTAACCCTAAGTGCAATTTTCCTCAAATGGGATTTTCCCATGTATTTTACCAGGAAATATAAATAGAGCAGGCTAGAAAAGCCAGCACACTCCTAACCATCCACAACCACTCCGAATATGTTGGCGATGTCCATTTTGCTGTAATGAGTTTTCATGGGTGACCTAATCCTAACTCCTACTAGGATTTTTTCTCAAAAGGGATTTTCCCAGTATTTTTAAGAGGAAATATAGATAGAGCAGCTAGAAAAGTCAGTGACTTACTACGTAATCAACCACTCTAAATATATTGCTAATGTCGATTTTGCTGTAGTGAGTTGATGGTGACATAACCCTAACCCTAAGCTGGAATTTTCCTCCAATGGGCTTTTCCCATGTATTTTACCAGAATATAAATAGAGCAGCTATAAAAGCCATCACCCTCCTAATCATATTACAACCACTATGAATGTGTTTGCCGATGTCCATTTTGCTGTAGAGTTTAGGGTGACCTAACCCTAACTCCTACTGGAAATTATTCCTCAATAGGGATGTTCCCAAGTATTTTTACCAGGAAATATAGCTAGCAGGCTATAACTCAGTGCATTCCTAACATAACCAAACTCATCTGAATTTATTGGCGATGTCCATTTTCTTCTATGAGTTCACGGTGACCTAACCATAAACCTAAGTGGAATTTATCTCCAATGGGATATTCCCAAATATTTTACCAGGAAACATAGATAGGGCAGCCTAGAAAAGTCGCTGCCCTCCTAACCATAACAAAGCACTCCAAATATATTGGCGATGTCCATTTTGCTGTATGATTTCATGGTGACCTAACCCTAACCCTAACTGGAATTTTCCTCAAATGGGATTTTCCCATCTATTTTACCAAGAAACATAGAGAGGCAGCCTAGAAAAGTCAATGCCCTCCTAACCATAACCAACCACTACAAATTTCTTGGCGACATACTTTATGCTCTATGAGTTCATGGTGACCTAACCCTAACCCTAAGTGGACTTTTCCTCCACTGGGATTTTCCCATGTATTTTACTAGGAAACATAGAGAGGGCAGGCTAGAAAAGTCAGTGCCTTCCTAACCATAATCAACCACTCCGAACTTATTGGCAATGTCCATTTTGCTCTATGAGTTCACGGTGACCTAACCCTAACCCTAAGTGGAATTTTCCTCCAATGGGATATTCCCATATATTTTATGAAGAAAATTAAATAGGGCAGCTTAGAAAAGCCTCTTCCCTCCTAACCATACCCAAGCACTCCGAATATATTTGCGTTGTCCATTTTGATATATGAGTTCATGTTGGCCTAACCCTAACCCTAAGTGCAATTTTCCTCAAATGGGATTTTCCCATGTATTTTACCAGGAAATATAAATAGAGCAGGCTAGAAAAGCCAGCACACTCCTAACCATCCACAACCACTCTGAATATGTTGGCGCTGTCCATTTTGCTGTATGAGTTCATGGTGACCTAATCCTAACTCCTACTGGAATTTTTCTCAAAAGGGATTTTCCCAAGTATTTTAAGAGGAAATATAGATAGAGCAGGCTAGAAAAGTCAGTGACTTCCTAACCGTAATCAACCACTCTAAATATATTGGCTATGTCGATTTTGCTGTATGAGTTGATGGTGACATAACCCTAACCCTAACTGGAATTTTCCTCCAATGGGATTTTCCCATGTATTTTACCAGAAATATAAATAGAGCAGGCTAGAAAAGCCAGCACCCTCCTAATCATGTACAACCACTATGAATGTGTTGCCGATGTCCATTTTGCTCTATGAGTTCACGGTGACCTAACCCTACACCTAAGTGGAATTTTCCTACAATGGGATATTCCCATATATTTTACCAGGAAACATAGATAGGGCAGCCTAGAAAAGTCGCTGCCCTCCAAACCATAACAAAGCACTCCAAATATCTTGGCGATGTCCAGTTTGCTGTATGATTTCATGGTGACCTAACCCTAACCCTAACTGGAATTTTCCTCAAATGGGATTTTCCCATCTATTTTACCAAGAAACATAGATAGGGCAGACTAGAAAAGTCAATGCCCTCCTAACCATAACCAACCACTACAAATTTCTTGGCGACATACTTTATGCTCTATGAGTTCATGATGACCTAACCCTAACCCTAAGTGGAATTTTCCTCCAATGGGATTTTCCCATGTATTTTGCTAGGAAACATAGAGAGGGCAGGCTAGAAAGGTCAGTGCCTTCCTAACCATAATCAACCACTCCGAACTTATTGGCAAGGTCCATTTTGCTCTATGAGTTCACGGTGACCTAACCCTAACCCTAAGTGGAATTTTCCTCCAATGGGATATTCCCATATATTTTATGAAGAAAATTAAATAGGGCAGCTTAGAAAAGCCTCTTCCCTCCTAACCATACCCAAGCACTCCGAATATATTTGCGTTGTCCATTTTGATATATGAGTTCATGGTGACCTAACCCTAACCCTAAGTGCAATTTTCCTCAAATGGGATTTTACCATGTATTTTACCAGGAAATATAAATAGAGCAGGCTAGAAAAGCCAGCACCCTCCTAAACATGTACAACCACTCCGAATATGTTGGCGATGTCCATTTTGCTGTTTGAGTTGATTGTGACCTAACCCTAACTCCTACTGGAATTTTTCTCAAAAGGGATTTTCCCAAGTATTTTAAGAGGAAATATAGATAGAGCAGGCTAGAAAACTCAGTGCCTTCCTAACCATAACCAAACGCTCTGAATTTATTGGCGATGTCCATTTTCTTCTATGAGTTGATGTGTGAACATAACCCTAACCCTACACTGAAATTTTCCTCCAATGGGATTTTCCCGATGTATTTTTATACCAGAAATATAAATAGAGCAGGCTAGAAAAGCCAGCCACCCTCCTAATCATCTACAACCACTAGAAATGTGTTGCACGATTGTCGCATTTTGCTGTATGAGTTTAGTAGTGTGACCTAACCCTAACTCCTACTGGAATTATTCTCAATAGGATTTTCCCAAGTAGTTTACCAGGAAATATAGATAGGGCCAGGCTAGAAAAGTCAGTAGCCTCCCTCCTAACCAATAACCAACGCTCTGAACTTATTGGCGATGTCCATTTTGCTCTATGAGTTCCACGTGACCTAAACCCTAAGCCTAAGTGGAATTTGTCCTCCAATGGGATATGCCCATTATATTTTACCAGTAAACATAGATAGGGCTAGGGCGCTAAAAAGTCGCTTCCCTCTCAACATAACCAAGCACTCCAAATATCTTGGCGATGTCCATTTTGCTGTATGATTTCATGGTGACCTAACCCTAACCCTAACTGGAATTTTCCTCAAATGGGATTTTCCCATCTATTTTACCAAGAAACATAGATAGGGCAGCCTAGAAAAGTCAATGCCCTCCTAACCATAACCAACCACTACAAATTTCTTGGCGACATACTTTATGCTCTATGAGTTCATGGTGACCTAACCCTAACCCTAAGTGGAATTTTCCTCCAATGGGATTTTCCCATGTATTTTACTAGGAAACATAGAGAGGGCAGGCTAGAAAAGTCAGTGCCTTCTAAACCATAATCAACCACTCCGAACTTATTGGCAATGTCCATTTTGCTCTATGAGTTCACGGTGACCTTAACCCTAAGTGGAATTTTCCTCCAATGGGATATTCCCATATATTTTATGAAGAAAATTAAATAGGGCAGCTTAGAAAAGCCTCTTCCCTCCTAACCATACCCAAGCACTCCGAATATATTTGCATTGTCCATTTTGATATATGAGTTCATGGTGGCCTAACCCTAACCCTAAGTGCAATTTTCCTCAAATGGGATTTTCCCATGTATTTTACCAGGAAATATAAATAGAGCAGGCTAGAAAAGCCAGCACCCTCCTAACCATCCACAACCACTCTGAATATGTTGGCGATGTCCATTTTGCTGTATGAGTTCATGGTGACCTAATCCTAACTCCTACTGGAATTTTTCTCAAAAGGGATTTTCCCAAGTATTTTAAGAGGAAATATAGATAGAGCAGGCTAGAAAAGTCAGTGACTTCCTAACCGTAATCAACCACTCTAAATATATTGGCTATGTCGATTTTGCTGTATGAGTTGATGGTGACATAACCCTAACCCTAACTGGAATTTTCCTCCAATGGGATTTTCCCATGTATTTTACCAGAAATATAAATAGAGCAGGCTAGAAAAGCCAGCACCCTCCTAATCATGTACAACCACTACGAATGTGTTGCCAATGTCCATTTTGCTGTATGAGTTTAGGGTGACCTAACCCTAACTCCTACTGGAATTATTCTCAATAGGGATTTTCCCAAGTATTTTACCAGGAAATATAGATAGGGCAGGCTAGAAAAGTCAGTGCCTTCCTAACCATAACCAAATGCTCTGAACTTATTGGCGATGTCCATTTTGCTCTATGAGTTCACGGTGACCTAACCCTAAACCTAAGTGGAATTTTCCTCCAATGGGATATTCCCATATATTTTACCAGGAAACATAGATAGGGCAGCCTAGAAAAGTCGCTGCCCTCCTAACCATAACAAAGCACTCCAAAGATATTGGCGATGTCCATTTTGCTGTATGATTTCATGGTGACCTAACCCTAACCCTAACTGGAATTTTCCTCAAATGGGATTTTCCCATCTATTTTACCAAGAAACATAGATAGGGCAGCCTAGAAAACTCAATGCCCTCCTAACCATAACCAACCACTACAAATTTCTTGGCGACATACTTTATGCTCTATGAGTTCATGATGACCTAACCCTAACCCTAAGTGGAATTTTCCTCCAATGGGATTTTCCCATGTATTTTACTAGGAAACATAGAGAGGGCAGGCTAGAAAAGTCAGTGCCTTCCTAACCATAACCAACCGCTCTGAACTTATTGGCGATGTCCATTTTGCTCTATGAGTTCACGGTGACCTAACCCTAACCCTAAGTGGAATTTTCCTCCAATTGGATATTCCCATATATTTTATGAAGAAAATTAAATAGGGCAGCTTAGAAAAGCCTCTTCCCTCCTAACCATACCCAAGCACTCCGAATATATTTGCGTTGTCCATTTTGATATACGAGTTCATGGTGGCCTAACCCTAAACCTAAGTGCAATTTTCCTCAAATGGGATTTTCCCATTTATTTTACCAGGAAATATAAATAGAGCAGGCTAGAAAAGCCAGCACCCTCCTAACCATCCACAACCACTCCGAATATGTTGGCGATGTCCATTTTGCTGTATGAGTTCATGGTGACCTAATCCTAACTCCTACTGGAATTTTTCTCAAAAGGGATTTTCCCAAGTATTTTACCAGGAAATATAGACAGGGCAGGCTAGAAAAGTCAGTGCCTTCCTAACCATAACCAACCGCTCTGAACTTATTGGCGATGTCCATTTTGCTCTATGAGTTCACGGTGACCTAACCCTAAACCTAAGTGGAATTTTCCTCCAATGGGATATTCCCATATATTTTACCAGGAAACATAGATAGGGCAGCCTAGAAAAGTCGCTGCCCTCCAAACCATAACAAAGCACTCCAAATATCTTGGCGATGTCCATTTTGCTGTATGATTTCATGGTGACCTAACCCTAACTGGAATTTTCCTCAAATGGGATTTTCCCATCTATTTTACCAAGAAACATAGATAGGGCAGCCTAGAAAACTCAATGCCCTCCTAACCATAACCAACCACTACAAATTTCTTGGCGACATACTTTATGCTCTATGAGTTCATGATGACCTAACCCTAACCCTAAGTGGAATTTTCCTCCAATGGGATTTTCCCATGTATTTTACTAGGAAACATAGAGAGGGCAGGCTAGAAAAGTCAGTGCCTTCCTAACCATAATCAACAACTCCGAACTTATTGGCGATGTCCATTTTGCTCTATGAGTTCACGGTGACCTAACCCTAACCCTAAGTGGAATTTTCCTCCAATGGGATATTCCCATATATTTTATGAAGAAAATTAAATAGGGCAGCTTAGAAAAGCCTCTTCCCTCCTAGCCATACCCAAGCACTCCGAATATATTTGCATTGTCCATTTTGATATATGAGTTCATGGTGGCCTAACCCTAACCCTAAGTGCAATTTTCCTCAAATGGGATTTTCCCATGTATTTTACCAGGAAATATAAATAGAGCAGGCTAGAAAAGCCAGCACCCTCCTAACCATCCACAACCACTCCGAATATGTTGGCGATGTCCATTTTGCTGTATGAGTTCATGGTGACCTAATCCTAACTCCTACTGGAATTTTTCTCAAAAGGGATTTTCCCAAGTATTTTAAGAGGAAATATAGATAGAGCAGGCTAGAAAAGTCAGTGACTTCCTAACCATAATCAACCACTCCAAATATATTGGCTATGTCGATTTTGCTGTATCAGTTGATGGTGACATAA
>NW_024098350.1:0-132960 GCF_016545835.1 Crotalus tigris
GGAGCCACTGAACCATATTTTTCAAAGATCCTGGAACACAGGGGAACTACCAGAGGACTGGAAAAGAGCTGATGTAGTTCCCATCCTCAAAAAAGTAAAAAAAATGGATCCATGAAATTACAGACCTATCAGCCTGACCTCAATACCTGGGAAGATCCTGGAAAAGATAATCAAACAACGAATCAACGAACACCTCGAGGCAAACAAAGTCATTACTAAAAGCCACCATGGGTTTGTCAAAAATAGATCATGCCAGACAAATCTTATTGCATTCTTTGACCAAGTGACAAAATTAGTGGATCAGAGGAATGCTGTGGACATAATTAACTTGGACTTCAGTAAGGCATTTGATAAAGTAGATCACAACCTACTACTTGACAAGATAGAAAAACGTGGGGTAGACAGAATCACCACCAGATGGATCTGTAGCTAGCTGACCGGCCGTACTCAGCGAGTGGTCCTCAATGGACCTGCATCTATATGGAGGGAAGTGTGTAGTGGGGTGCCCCAGGGCTCTGTTCTGGGCCAGTACTCTTCAACATCTTCATCAACGATTTGGATGAAGGGATAGATGGGGAACTCATCAAATTTGCAGATGACACCAAGCTGGCAGGAATAGCCAACACTCCAGAAGACAGGCTTCAGATACAGAAGGATCTGGACAGACTTGAACACTGGGCACTAACTAACAAAATGAAATTCAATGGTGAAAAAAGCAAGGTTCTAAATTTAGGCAAGAAAAACCAAATGCACAAGTACAGCATAGGTGGCACCATGCTCAATAATAGTAACTGTGAGAGGGACCTCAGAGTCCTAGTAGACAATCACCTAAATATGAGCCAGCAGTGTGCTGCAGCTGCCAAAAAGGCCAACACAGTGCTAGGCTGCATTAACAGAGAGATAGAATCAAGATCACGTGAAGTATTAATACCACTCTTCAATGCCTTGGTAAGGCCACACTTGGAATACTGCATCCAGTTTGGTCACCACGATGTAAAAAAGATGTTGAGACTCTAGAAAGAGTACAGAGAAGAGCAACAAAGATGATTAGGGGACTGGAGGCTAAAACATATAAGGAACGGTTGCTAGAATTGGGTATGTCTAGTTTAACAAAGAGAAGGACAAGGGGGGACATGATAGCAGTATTCCAATATCTCAGGGGCTGCCATAAAGAAGAGGGAATGAAGCTATTTTCCAAAGCACCTGAAGGCAGGACAAGAAGCAATGGGTGGAAACTAATCAAGGAGAGACGCAACCTAGAACTAAGGAGAAACTTCCTGACAGTGAGAACAATTAATCAGTGGAACAGCTTGCCTCCAGAAGCAGTAAATGCTCCAACACTGGAAGTTTTTAAGAAGAGACTGGACAGCCATTTGTCCGAAATGGTGTAGGGTTTCCTGCCCGAGCAGGGGGTTGGACTAGATGACCTCCAAGGTCCCTTCCAACTTTACTACTATTACTATTACTATTTCATTCAAATGCCTCTTCAGCTTTTCAGAAAATAGTTAATTCAGTTGCAGTAAACAGGATAATGACAACTGGTAAATTAGGATTTATAGCCTGATATCAAATCAAATAATAAGTTAAAATCAATATGAGATATATGGAAACTGAATCCTTGTCCAGGCATATTAATTCAATTTCCTATACCTTATGCAAGGTGATCAAAGTCTCATTCATTCATTCATTCGTTCATTTATATTCTCATTCATTCATTCATTCATTCATGCAATTTCCATAGTTGCCCATCTCAGCAAAGTGACTTTGGAGCAGGTTACAATTCCAAATCTGAAAAATAATTAAAACAGTTAATAATACTAATAATACTAGTACTAATGAATACTACTACCACTACTAATAATAATGATGTCCAAAAATAAATGCATACAGTAGCTGAGATAGTAAGAATTAAAATAAAGACAAGAAAAAGGGCCCTTAACTTATTCTGAACTCCAGGCCCAGGTTCACAGCCAAGTTGCAAAGCCATTTATGAAAGGCCAAGCTGGTTGGGGTCATTCTAATCTCCGAGGGGAGAGATTGTTCCACAGACCTGGGGCTACAGCAGAGAAGGTGCATCTTCTGATTCCTGCCAGTCGATATTCTTTGGCTGATGGGATCTGCAGCATGCCCAATCTGCTTGATTGCACAGATGGGTAGAGATTCTTGGAAAATGACAGTCGCTCAGGTAACCTAATCCTGACAGAAGCATGCCAATCCCCTGAGTTTCTCTTCAATAATTGTGCTCTGACAGAGCCAAACCAAGCCGTTCATGGGAATTACTCTGATATACCCTTAACTAATAACCTCAGGGCGGGGGGGGGCAGGGGGAGAGGAGATGGGCTGATAAAAAAAAACCAATCAAGACAGCTTTGCATTTGTGTGATTGAGTCTCTGCCCCCTCAGGCATCTTGTTCATGCAATGGACATAAACAGAAGAGGGATTTTGAATGCGCAGTGATGGCCAGTTGGATGGCATGTCCCCATTATTAAGGCATCCAAAGTGTACTTTTCTGTATTTCCATATCCTCATTCCATATCTGGTCTCTCTTTCTAAACCACCTGGCTCCTTTAAACTATACTTTCTCCTGCTCTTTCAAACTGGGATTTAACATCCTGGGTTGCAAGACAACAAGTGATTGCAGCTTTCCTTTTACTTCCATCGCAGTGTTTCCCCCCCCCCCCGTTTCTTAGAAAATTGCCTCAGCATCTATCCCCCTCACCTTTGCAGTCTTTTGAGGCATCATTTGTAACAAATTATGTGTCTTGAATATTGAGAGCCTCTGAGACAAAGATATAAATGGCATAATCTTGTGCCTCTGATCCATCCAACTCCATATTGTACATAAATAAGCAGTCTTGTATTTGGACTTGTATATGGACTAGAACTCCAATAAGTCTGAACACTTGGGAAATGATTAAACCTAGAGTAGATGCAATCACCCCCCCCCCAAGTCTGTTAGTAGGAATAGAGGACAGATGAACTATTGCCCAAGGTCACCAGATTGAACAAACTTCAGTGAAACAGAAAATAGCACCTAGCAATCTACAACAGAAAACAGATGGAGCTTTTAGTGCTGAACTAGGTAAAGCCTCTTAATATAGAAATGGGAAGGTGTAACTGAACTGATAATTCTAAGAGCTAAGAAAACCAGATCTATGGTATTATAGAGACATATTCATAACTCTCTGTCCTCTTAGCAAAACGGAGAGTCCCTTTGCAAATCCAGTGCTTTGTGTGCCAGGGGACAAACAGTGAGCAGCTGACAGAAAAATTATAAAATTACTTAGCTGCAATTTAACCTTTACTTTGCAGGCTGCCCTGGAATGACTCCTTACCCCTGTTTTCCAACATAACAGACCTGAAACATTTTTTTTTTAAAAAACTTCAAGTAATTGTTTGACACCCAAGTTTTCCCAGGCATTTTATGTCCTACTAAACTCTCAAAATAAAATTCAGAGCCATAATTAAAATGCGCAATTAAGCAGAATAATTAAAATACATGCTGATATAAACAATAAGAGGGGAGAGCACTAAAAGAGAGCAGCCAGAGTAATTAAACGGTTTCTGAGCAGCATCTTTATTAAAATAAGTGCATGCATTGATTAAATGCTTGAGATAATAGGAACATCTTTGCTTAGTGCAAATAAAAAAAAAAGGATGGTTTCAGAAATTGTTGACTGGGGAGGCATTTGAGAAGGAGAAATGGGGCTACCACTAAAAAGGCCTGTTGCCAAATAGCTGCTTGTTATCCCCTTTGCCTGGAAGGCACCCAGAGCAGAAACACTGAACACCTTTAAATTAGGCTGCTGGAAGGAGAGACTGAAGATGGCAGTTCAATCTACCACTCAATACATTAATCCTCCTTTCGGTGTCACATCATTTACTTTCTAAATGCATGTTCCACTCTGCTGGATGTTCAGGCAGACCTATCTGGCATATTTGTAGAACACAATGTTGTTGATTCCTGGTCAGTACTGATTAACAGCAGCTTCCGTAAGGCATCTTCCCTTGCTCCTTCTGGAAAGGTCATGGATGCCATGATCTCCATCACTTTGCTTTGTGAAAAAAGCCAATTACTAATTTTAGGGAGAGAGACAACAATTAGTTTCTTTCTAATTCATAAAGGAAACACTTTGTTGGGTGAGATGATACATACTGTATCTGAGTCAATTCCTCCTTTAAACTGTAGAAACAAGGAAACAAAAGCATCTCTTGCTTGGGACAAATAATAAGGAGGGTCAATTTTAGAAATGGAAGTTCATTTTGGAAGTTACGCCAGCTGCTGTACATGAAAGTTACACTTCATGGAATACAGACAAAGAAAATAGATTACACCTTCATTCTCTTTCTAAATGCTAAATGCGACCTAAAAAGGGGCCTTCTCTGTGGTGGTTCCCTCCCTTTGGAGCATCATTCCTTCAGGGGCCTTGAAGACATGGTTTGATCAACAAGCTTGGGGACCTCATTTGGAGCCAATCACGTGACTTATCTGAATGTGTTGGTCATCACCAGGAGTGGATGGGTGGGAGAGTTAAATTGTGGTATTTAATGTTGCACACTGCCCAGAGTCACTGTGTGTGAGTTAAGCAGCTATATAAATCTGTTTAATAAATAAATAAAAAAAACTGCTGGGTCCACTCAGAGCTGAATAGATTTAGTGGAAATAAATTGTTCTTCAGTTTTTGCTCATTTTCACGCTGATATGAGGTACATATGGGGCTGATATGAGGTACATTGATCTTGGACTTACCATCACTTCAAGATCGGTTTGCACCATTTTACAGAAAATTTAAAGCTCAAGACTTCTTCATTTATTATTAAGCACATGTATTATAGCAAGGAAGTTCCATTGCGTTTACAGGATTTCTGAATAAATAAATACAGAATCGTGCTGCAAGGGCATAGTCTGAGTTAAGTACTTCCAAAATCTATTAATTTCACTGGCAGTGTTAAAATGTAACCATTAAAACTGAGAAACATAAAAGTAGGGTTGTTCAGTGATTTCAGCAGTTCAAAACTAAAAAGATACTTTAATGCATTTTGGGGCACCCAGGGAAAATCTGTTTGCAAGTGCTTCAATCAAACATATATTTTCCTGAAAATGTGCTATAGGTCGTTCCTTGACTTACAACTGTAGCAGTTGAGCTCAGAATTACAGTAGTTAAGTTGTGCCATTTGTTAATGATCATGCATGTCATCATGTGACCATGACCAATTTTATGAACTTTTTTGTGGCAGTTAAAGAAACCCATTGTCCTAAGTGGGCAATTTTTGTCAGAAACTTGAAAACTGATTTCTGGCAAAAAAAGGGGAGGGGCTTAAATCACATTCACATAACCAAATTCTTGCACATTCTAGTTGCCTCTGGATGTGCTAGAGTTCTACTGTCACATTGAGCTGGAAATTATGGAAAATAATGTCTGATACATCTGGAGCGCACTAGGTCAGAGAAGGCTGGCCTAGATTTTTAAGACATCTTATGAAGTGTTGGAAAATGTATGCTTAAATATGCAAAGTGTAAATTTGATGCCAATTAACTGTTTATAAATTCTGGAGTGAGGATGATCCCTGGATGTGTGTATGAGGATGGGGAATCTGGGCCCTTTACTTAATCATGTGCAAATACTTTTTCAATGCAACTTAGAATGCAAATTACTTAGTTCAGTCAATAAGAAGGCATGGTTAACATAACAAAATAGAACAGAACAGAACAGTTTTATTGGCCAAGTGTGATTAGACACACAAGGAATTTGTCTCTCGTGCAGCCACTAAATCATGCTGGCTGAGGAATTTGGGAAGTTGAAGTCCACACATCTTAAAGTTGCCAAGTTTCAGAAACATTGCACTAGATCATCTCAGCAGCACAGGTCACATTGCAGCTATTTTAAAGAATGTTCATGTACCACGTCCAAAGTTCAACTCCTGTCATTGATGATAGATGGAATATTTTCATGGGAAAAACTGAGGACATCCTCATAACGGTTGGTGTAGTTGGGTACAGCTGTTTAGTTAGCGTAGCTTCCAGGAATTCCAGTATGTAGCAAAGAAACTGGTTTCTTCAAAAATGTAATTGAGCCTCTAGGACCTATAAGGTTCTAATTATAGGT
Source organism: Crotalus tigris (assembly GCF_016545835.1). Taxonomy (NCBI): domain Eukaryota; kingdom Metazoa; phylum Chordata; class Lepidosauria; order Squamata; family Viperidae; genus Crotalus; species Crotalus tigris. The sequence continues at coordinate 6,109 of NW_024098350.1, forward strand.
CTTTTAAAAAACCATGTAGCAATTAATTAATTCCATTAGATCACTGCTGAACGCAGAAGCAGTTTTTCATTCAAATGGCAAGAAAGATACCAGGTGAGTCAGAGCAATACTAGAAATTTAAAAAATTGTATGACAAAAGGTACCAATTATAACCTAAATATAGCTTTGGGGGGGGGATAAGGGTAGAGGTGGGGATCAAGAAATATTTTATTTAATATTTATTTTAAATAGAAAATCTGAATCCCATCGACTATATATGTACATACACTCCTGTTGTATCTTTTTAAATCATACCTTCTAAATTTCAGATAAATGCTGGAAGATCTGTTCTTAATTTCTATAAAATCTGGTGTTTGGCCTCAAAGCGCATTATGAGAAGATTGCACGATATTCTATGAGAATAGGTACTCATATTGTAGAGAATTTTAATATTCTTTCTGCTGCCATTTGTTTTTTATATTTACCATTGTGGGCATTTCATTGTTTTCATCCAATTTATCAACTACTGTGCTTGTCACTGACTTAGAAGCCATTTAAAAAGGAAGAAAAAATATAGTATGGGGCTAGTTTATTTTCTATGCCTATTATCTGTGGCATTTAACTTCCATGTCTAGAAACTCTATATCTTTAATTATCCAATTCTGGGGGGAAATGATAGGGCAGTACAGTGGTGGTGAACCTATGGCATGGGTGCCAGAGGCGGCACTCAGAGCCCTCTTTGCGGGCACGTGTGCCATGCCCCAGAGATGGCAACCATGCCCCAGAGATGGCAACCACCCGAGGTCCCATGTGGCCAGATGCATCCTGGCATGGCTGGTTTCCCTCCTCTCTGTCCCATCCCTCCTGGCCTCACATGCTCTCCTTTTCCTGGGCACGACTCACTGCATTGCCTCCTCAGCTGTTGGTCAGCTGTTCAGCTCAGAGGTGGCTTCTCTGAACTGCTGGTGGTGGGCTGTGGAGCCCCAGAGTATGCTGGTTGAGAAGCCGTCAGGCTGTGGCTGCTGCCCAACCCCGGCAGCTCCCATGCGCTCGCTGGCCTCTGTGTGCGGGGGCCGATGGTGTCAGGCAGCAGCTGCCCTGATCCCTGTCTCACCTTGCCTCATGGCAATGGTATCCCCACCCTGCTTCACCTAATTCCACCGCCCCACCTGTCAGAGACCCCCTGGATATCTCCCAACCCTGCCCACAGGCGTCCCTCCCCACGAGCAACATCAAGGTGACCATGCCCATTTTGGCCACACCCACCCAGTCTGCCATAACCACCACAGCCATGCCCATTCAATGGGCCACGTCCCACCTGGAACCCGGCGATAAATAAGTGGGTTTTGGGTTGCAGATTGGGCACTCGGTCTCTAAAAGGTTCGCCATCACTGGGGGAGTGTGATTATGAAAATAGAATATTATTTTGGAAGTCAAATTGTTTGTCTTATATAGCAAGATAATTTTTAAGGGACTAGTTAGAAAGGCCTTCAAATAGCTTCAATTCGGCAAGCATGTATTTTAGACATCTGTGAATGATTCTTATATGTATGAGTAGTTGGGCAGCACAAATCTGTATGATATAGCAACAAAAAGTTAATATCTTCTATCTTTCTATTGCCATCTGGATTTTTCCACTCCATTAGACTTATACTTGCTACATACAATAGGGTGTGATAATTTATATTTATTTATGGTAGAATGATGCTGCCTTCTCCAAGTTGGCCTTGCTGGCTGGGAACTGAAATCTCGATTCATCTGAAGGGCATCAGGTTGAAGAAGGCAGCAAAAACCTTTCCTGCTGCCTCCAGAAGTCTGATTTTGGTTTCCTCCTGCAACTGGGTTTATGTAAGTTTTAATTCTGAAGTGTCGTGGACACTTTGACAGGGTACAATGAAGAAACAAAGAGTGAGCTGCCTTTTGTCAGCCTAAAATACTCTCTCAGATTTCTGTTTTATAGAATAACAATAATTAGGCTGAGGCTTGTCCCTGAAAACCAGCAATTTTAAATAGAAGTGGCTCCCAACTATGACAGCTACTACAGACATATATTTTTAAAAACCTGTGTCTTTCCTATACTTGCCCTTTTTCTCTTCCCCCAAGAAGCTAGAGGGATCAAGTTAATCATGGAACTAAACCCGTGGCTTCAATTTACTTTCCAAATCTGGGTACTCAGGTATCACTGGTCCTAGATATTGCACAGTGCTGCTTGTTATGTTGCTCTGACCTTACTATTGGAACCTGTTATTACACTGACAGCAAATTACTTGTTCTTACCACATTGTTAAAATAAACACAGCACAGTTCTGAAAGCTAAAAGCACCACACATGGAAGATCAGATGGCATCCCTAGCAGTTAAAAAAGGAAATAACTTGTAAGTGGCATACAGATGTTGAAGGAAAGTTCTGCTTATGATGCTGTGATGTTGCATCCATTCATATATAAGGAAGTGCACATCTGTATACTGATCCACATATATATATCTAACCTGCGTGGTATCTAGATCACAGTGAGATCCTATCTTCTATCTAACACAAAGATAGTGGTAATTATAAATGGCAATTATTTGTAGAATTGCCATCAATAATATTCATTAATTCATAAATGGTCAGACTTCAGACAGTGTATAAGAAGCACAATATCAGTGACAATATTAAGCAATAGGTGGAAACTAATCAAGGTGAGAACCAACCTAGAACTAAGGAGAAATTTAGAACAAAAGTTAGAACAAAAGTTAAAACAATTAATCAGTAGAACGACTTGCCTCCAGAAGTTATGGGTGCTCCAACATTGAAGGTTTTAAAGAAGCGTTTGGACAACATTTTGTCTGAAATGGTAGTGCAACCAATCAAAAGATGATGTGGAAGCACTTTATCTTTGTGACCTTAATAGATTTTTTTTCCCTGAAAGAAAAAAGCCAGCACAATCCTGTCTCCAAATAATATTATTCTATGGATAAGTCAGAATAATCATACTAAACAAGAATCAGCTGGAAGTACTCTCATTCTTTGCTCATCACAAAACAGATTTGCAGAGGAATAAGGGCTTAGACCAGATAGCTAGAGCTATCCTTATGAATGGACAAGTGGCTAAAAGGAAAAAAAATATACAACTTACAACAGTTCATTTAGTGGCCATTCAAAGTTACAATGGGACTGAAAAAAGTCACTTAAGACCTTTTTTCACACTTACGACCATTGCAGCATCCCCACGGTCACATAATCAAAATTCAGACACTTGTCAACTGACTCATGTTTATGATGGTTGCAGTATTCTGGGGTCATGTGATTCCTTTTTTGCAACCTTGTGACAAGCGAAGTCAATGGGGAAGCCAGATTCACAACTGCAGTGATCCACTTAACAACTGTGGCAAGAAAGGTTGTAAAATTTGTTAAAACTCATTTAACAAATGTCTCACTTAGCAAAGAAATTTTAGACTCAATTGTGGTTGTAAATTGAGGACTACCTGTAGTGCCTTTCCCCTCCCCTCTTATGATTGTCGGTTCAATTCAATTTAGTCAGATAAGAATGGATTAAGAAGAAAGACTATATTCTGAGCAAGCTGATATACACCATCTTAATTCCCCATATTCAGTGAGCATTGAAAATAGCTTCCAAGTATTTTTTTTGTTCTTGAGATAATAGAGTTTCACACATTTTTTAAGACATCTCTATAAGAAGAGATTGAAAAGTTCTAGAAAGTACTACAGAAAGGAAGAAGAAAACACCTGGGATAATTAGTTTCTTTTTTTTAAAAAAATGTGATAATCAAAGTACAGAGGCTTCAAGGAACACTAAAGATCATATGCACATTTATCTGGGAAGGAATTTTTGAATCCAGTTTGTGCAAAAAGGGGCTCAAAAAACTTTACTTAGTGCTGAACATCATCCTTTCAGATGTGACCATCCATCAAAATGACTTACATAATATCATCCCAAGATCATATTTCGAGTAGGCTGATGACGTGCAAAACCCAAAACGTATTCAGAAAACACTGAAGTCTTGAGCCAGTGAGGAGGAGAACAAGAAATAGTTTAGTAGCATTCTATGAGTATAATTCTTGGTATGAATCATTGCCCCCCTCTGGATTTGGATGATCACGGAACTAGTTTTATGATGAAAAAGGCGTAGAATGAGGGCCCCACAAGGAGTTAAGAGATGATGGACCAAATCCTGCAAATACATCTCTGCCTTATGATTGCTGCAGTGCTTTGTTTGGAACTTACACTTTCTCCCTCTAATGTTATGCTGAAAGGAGAAGGCAGCAAAGAGAAGATTGAATGGATTGTGTAGCCAATCACACACGGCATATCTAAAAGCAGGGCAGCACCATCTGACAGTGACTTGCAATAGAGGTGGGGTAGGAATTGGCAGTTGTGATGATGGTATGATTTTTTTTCTGCCAGTTCTTTAACTCAGCCACGGGGAATAGCCCAAAGATGGGGGAAAGACTGATGTTTCACCTTGTGTGATTTCAACAGGCTGGGTCACACAAGTTGTTGAGACAAGCAAGAAAGAGCCATGAAGTTCAATAAGCTAAGAAAAGGAGGAAGAGATAAGGTGACCAACCATCCTCCTTTAGGGAGGACAGTCCTCCTTTTGTAAGTTCTGTCCTCCCTCGAAAAGTGTCCTCCTACATGTCCTCCTTTTTGATATTTGAAGACTAATCTGCAGGGCTTTTTTTTTCTCTCTCATAGAACGCTCAGAATGGCGTTCCGGCACCTTTTTTGATGGTTTTTTTTCAACTTTTGCATGAGCTGTGCTACTCCCCTTTTTGGCTTTTGAAAGCCAGTAGGAATTGCTGCTGAGTGCAATTTTATTTACAATATTTTTTCTTCAATTTATTTGTGTCCTCCTTTTCATTGTAAAAAAGTTGGTCACCTTAGAAGAGAGAAAGAAGAGAGAGATGTGAAACAAATGGTCTGAAGAATGTGGGAAAAGGTGAAGAAGATTCCCCTAAATGCAGCCTGGAAATTCTGTCTAAATAGGCACATGGATGAGAGGGAACAATTCCATTTCAATATTCTGTCCACTGCTTAATGCTCACCAGGCTAGGGATATAAAAACCTGTTACTTTCAGCCTCTCATTTCACCATCCTTAACTTTTGATTGTTCTAAGCTACAATTATCACCAAAGGAGAAGGTGACAAAGAATACCGTATTGAAACAAAAATGAATCCTTGATAATTTCATACTGTCCAAAAGAAAAAGAAAACAAATTAATCTTAAAATTATAATGTTGACATAAAGCTGTCCTTATGTGATCAGTCACCCACTATTTCTCTTGGGCATACCAAAGGTCAAAGAATATTAATCTTTGTTCATCTTTGCTCTCATTTTACTTTCTTAGAGGCTGGCAGCTGATGGCTTGAAAAAAACTAAACCTGCAGTCACAATCTCTTGTGATGAGAGGTAGAATGAGATTTTTTATTTAAAAAAATGGTGAAATTGTCACCTGCTTTTGTCTGGTGGGTAAAGATTTAATGTGAGACAACACTCAGAGTAGGCTGCTAGACATGGCATCTCTCCTTCTAATCACAAACGCAGTGCCAAAAGCATTATAGCCACAAGACAGCACCAGAAAGCCCAGAAGGAAAAGAGATTTGCAGAAGTCCAAATAAGCCTGAAATGTATAGCAACTCTTGGGGGAAGAGAGGGAGAGGGAGAGGGAGAAGGAGAGAGAGAGAGAGAGAGAGAGAGAGAGAGAGAGAGAGAGAGAGAGAGAGAGAGAGAGAGAGAGAGAGAGAGAGAGAGAGAGAGGACCATAGTGAAGGGCATAGTTGAGACATCTTGCATGGTAGGAGCGGGTGAAAAGATGGACTGGAGCATTCCTTTAAGAAGGAGGTTTGAGGAACCATTTTGTTGCATGTCCTTTTAACAAAATTCAATTCAATCGAGATTATCCAGAAATTAATATGAAAGTTTGGATCAAACAATGTATTCAGACAGGTATTTTGTACAGTGGTCTGGTACAAGCTAAACATCATTGTTGAAGTTTTTAGGCAACTGTTCTCCAGGTGATATTTCTATGGAGAGGGTGAAAAAAAGATAAGAAGATGCCTGTAATGGAAGCTCCACCCCCTTTTATGTAGATCACAAAAGGACAGGTTTTCAATGATATGGTTATGACCATCATCTCAACTTTTTTGACCACTTCAGCCCTTGTTTGGGGCACTGCCAGCAAAGGCAAGGAGCTAAAGAAGTGTGTGGACATGAGATGTCCAGAAAAGATGACATTGACCAGTTAGCCTTGTGAGGCTTTACACACACACACACACACACACACACACACACTTAATACAAAGAGAAGCTAACAGATTAAGAACAGAACTTTTCTTTGAATTATTCAAAATAGATGAGGCATCAACTACAGGTTATTTGCCAGTTGTTAAATTGGGATGCAAACAACCATCTTTTAAAAATCAGCCCTAACTTGAATTATACTTGCAAACGAAAAGATGAAATCAGTATTTTCTTTCATAAATATATAAATTAAAGATATGATCCCAAACAGATTTACATTAATATAAATCTTATCGAAGTCAGTTTGGTGTAATGGTTAAAGGCACAAGGCTAGAAACCAGGAGATTTTGAATTTTAGTTCTGCCTTAAGTATGAAGCCAGCTGGGTGAATCCCAGCCATAGGAAGCAGGTGAGGGTAAACCACTTCCAAACTAATTGACAAGAAAACTGCAGGGATTTCTCTGGGTAATGGCCAGGAGTCAAGTCTGACTTGAAAGCAAAACAACTCTTCATTAACATAAAGTGGGGTTATTACTCTGAAAAAACTGAAGGTAAAGGTTTTCCCTGTCCAGTAATGTCTGACTCTAGAGGGCAGTGCTCATCTGTTTCCTAGCTGAGGAAGCCAGCATTGTCTGAAGATGCTTTTGTGATCATATGGCTGGCATGACTATATGCTGAGGCACATGGAACACTGTTAGCTTCCCACTGAGGTGGTACCTATTTATCTATTTGCATTTGCATGCTTTCAAACTGCCAGGTTGGCATAAGCTGGGGCAAGAATGGGAGCTCAACCCATCTTGCAGTGCTTGGGTCTCGAACTGCCAACTTTTTGGTTGACAAGCCTAGTGCCTTAACCACTAGGCTACTGTGCCCCCATAATCAGATACATAAACATTAAAAATCATATTTGCTTTAAGATCCATCTTTGCAGAATACAAGCCTTGATTTGGTGAATTTTTAATACTTTTGCCAACTCCTAAAGGGAACAGAATGCCAAAGCTGAAGATCTGCAGAGAATCTGGTCTTCTAAAAATATAGTGAAAAGTTCTATTTCATCCCTGGCTCACAGTTGGTTAGTCATGTGGTTTCAAGCATCAAAGAGAGACGAGACTGGGCTTTTAATCAGAAACAAATAGATGCAAGAGAAATTATACAAGAAGAAATATTCTGGCTGCAAAACTCTGCTCTTTCTGGGTGGACCCCAGTGGTTCAAAAAAAGTCAAGATGGCAGCCATGTGCATATGCAAAAAAAGGGGCTGGGTTTCATTTGTGCTGCCACAACTGCCATCTTGGATGTTGCTGCAGTAGCACCAACTATAAAATTCTACTGAAGAGAAACCAATATGGGACCAGTCAACTTGCTCATTAGACGTCTTCAGGGAATACAAACATTGCCTTTTGCACAGCCACTTTGGCTCAGTCTTCTCTCAACACTGACTGATAACACTCTCTGTTTTCAAGCAGGCAAACTTCTCAAGTCTTCTATGGATCTTTTATGTGGGAAACTTAAGTATGATCCTGAACTACTGTATATGAATTTGGGGCATTGATTCTTCCCTTCTTTGCTTTAGAGCAGTTGGGGATTTTAGGTGCTGGTGGCGGGATTCTGGGCATTGAAGTCCATTGAAATTGCTGAGGTTGAGGAAGTTGTTTTGGAGCATGGGTGTCAAACTGGTGGCCCACGGGCCTGATGCATCATGGCAAAATCACACCCACCCTGTTGTGTCCTGAGCCTGCAATGGTCCTGGGCAGTTGCAAGCTGCCCGGGACCAGACTGGCTGGCGCCGGCTTCGCACGCATGCGCGAGGCGCAGAGCGCGCCAATTGTTGCCATTCGGCCCGGGGAAGCGTTCTTAAGAGAAGCAGAGAAGCCTGCGAGCCTCAGAGCTGTAACGGAGCAGAAGAGACTACAATAAAGGCTTCTTGACACTACGAGATGTTCTGTGCTTATTCGCCATTAAGCTGAGGACTCAACACACTCCATTGCCAGCAATGGAAAAAAAGTCACGATATGTCATGATACGTCACATGATGTTGCAAGTTTGACACCCCTGCTTTAGAGCATACAACAGCCCCTGTTCTGCCATTCTTGCTTCTAGATGAACACAAAAGTGTGGTATCTTGTTTCTAGGTTCCACATAGCCTTTCCTTTCTAAAATTCAGCTTGATCCATCAAGCTCCTCTTTTCAGTAATGAAATGGGTCATGTAGTGATTGTTACAACTGCCTTGGGATCTCACAGGCTGTAAAATAGTGTTGCCTGTTGTCTTCAGGTTGTCTGCGACACTGCTCTACTCTCAGTTCCCCTGTGCAGACAAGTGAAAAGAGATTTTAAAATATTGGAATGAGGAAAACCATTTTGTAGCCACATGTAACAGTTTGCTGCTGAGGACAAAGACAATTCTCAACAGGCAGAACTTTTATTTGTGAAGAAATGTATTCTAATTCTCAAATTCCTTCCCTAAACAGCACTTAACAAAACCTACTTACTCACTCATTCCATACATGTCAGATCTGTTTTTCACATTTCTATATAAATTTATTCTTTGAACACAGGTTTTGGAATAGTACCTAACACTGCCCCCTCCTGCTAAGTATCAATACTGTGAGGAAAACCTGTTTAAAATAATGTTTATGCCGAGGCATAATACCTCAGATTACCGCTGACTGTATCAAGGTGTTCAAGAACAGTCAGTCAACAAGCTGTCAATCCTCCTGGTTACAGAATAATTTGATACAGTGCTAGGAAATAGAGACAGACAACATTTCAAGGTCTCCCTTCTCCTGTGTTTCACTGAACTGGTCAGTTTAGAGTTGGCAGAAAATTATACCTGCATGAAATTAGCTGTGCGCATTGTTGCTTTCTATCTTGTTTTTGTTGCCTCTTTTAACTGAAGTCAACTGATTTCCATCCGCATTAATGGATGACAAAGACCAAGAGATGGTATATATCATGATAATGCCCTTGGCTAGGCTTGGAGAAGGATATGAACCCAATATTAACTCTAGAGTACATGTCTCATTACAAGCTTATGGTAAGGTGAAGGCAATGACATATGGCTATGTCAAAAAAATAATAATAATAATAAATCCCAATATAGGTTTGTGCCATGTCTATGCTTAGAAATTATTCTGGTAAAATTTATTTTTGAAGCATCTATACATTACTCCAAGAATTTAGCTCACCTTGCTATTATTAAATTCATTTTAGAGCAAATGGAGTTACTGAGGCCTTCCATTTTTGAATAGCATGATCTGTTCTTTGTTTTTTGGGGTATTCACCTACCAGAATAAATTAACTCATTAGTAATTGCTTCATTCTGAAGTAAATTTGCAGACACTTGCTAGAGGAAATGAACATTTTTGTGTTCTCTCACCTGCCAAATCAACTCATTGAGATGTACTTCCAAGTCAATATCTATCAGCTTCACCTGTCAGGCTCACTGGGTTTAAGTTGAAGGAACTCTTATCCCAAATGCTGGAATTCCAGGAAGACAAACCAGGAGCTACAAATGCCCTGTAGAAAGATGCAGGACTGAGGGAATATCAAGTTAAGGGTAGAACAGCTATACTTTTATTTCATGTTCTTTTAAAAACTTCTAAGGCCAACAATCCCCTTTATGGATTACTGCCTTGTCGTGGCGAAGGGGCTTGCATAACTCAATGAAGCTATAAGCTATGCCGTGCAGGGCCACCCAAGATGGACAGGTCATAGCAGAGAGTTCTGACAAAATGTGATCCACTGGAGAAGGAAATGGCAAACCACTCCAGTATCTTTGCCATGAAAACCCCATGGACAGTACTAAAAGGCAAAAAGATATGACGCTGGAAGATGAGCCCCTCAGGTCGGAAGGTGTCCAATATGCTACTGGGGAAGAGCAGAGGGCTAGTACTAGTAGCGCCAGAAAGAATGAAGCGACTGGGCCAAAGCCGAAAGGACGCTCAGCTGTGGATATATCTGGTGGTGAAAGGAAAGTCCGATGCTGTAAAGATTTTTTCTCCATAGGAACCTGGAATGTAAGATCCATGAATCAAGGCAAGCTAGACGTAGTCAAAAAAGAGATGACAAGACTGAACATCGACATCTTAGGAATCAGCGAACTAAAATGGACAGGAATGGGTGAATTTAACTCAGATGACCATCAGGTATACTACTGTGGGCAAGAATCCCTCAGAAGAAATGGAGTAGCCTTCATAGTCAATAAAAGAATAGGAAAAGCAATACTGGGATACAATCCCCAAAATGACAGAATGATCTCAATTCGAATCCAAGGCAAACCATTCAATATCACAGTAGTCCAAATCTATGCCCCAACCACTGGTGCTGAAGAGGATGAAATTGACCGGTTCTATGAAGCCCTACAGCACCTTATAGAATTAACACCAAAAAATGATGTCCTTATCATCATGGGGGATTGGAATGCTAAGGTAGGAAGCCAAAAGATAACCGGAATAACAGGCAAGTTTGGCCTTGGAGTACAAAATGAAGCAGGGAACAGGCTGATAGAATTTTGTCAAGAGAATATGATGGTCATAACAAACACTCTTTTCCAACAACCCAAGAGACAGCTCTACACATGGACATCACCAGACGGTCAACACAGAAATCAGATTGACTATGTGCTCTGCAGCCAAAGATGGAGAAGCTCTATACAGTCAGTAAAAACAAGACCAGGAGCTGACTGTGGCTCAGATCATGAGCTTCTCGTTGCAAAATTTAGGCTTAAATTGAAAAAAGTAGGGAAAAGCACTAGGCCACTCAGGTATGAACTAAATCATATTCCTGATGAATATACAGTAGAGGTGACAAATAGATTTAAGGAATTAGATCTGATAGACAGAGTGCCTGAAGAACTATGGATGGAAGTTCGCAACATTGTACAAGAGGTAGCAACTAAAACCATCCCAAAGAAAAAGAAATGCAAGAAAGCAAAATGGCTGTCTGAGGAAGCTTTGCAAATAGCTGAGGAAAGAAGGGAAGCGAAAGGCAAAGGAGAAAGAGAAAGATACACCCAATTGAATGCAGAATTCCAGAGAATAGCTAGAAGAGATAAGAATGCCTTCTTAAATGAACAGTGCAAAGAAATAGAAGAAAACAACAGAATAGGGAGGACCAGAGATCTCTTCAAGAAAATTGGAGATATGAAGGAACGTTTCATGCAAAGATGGGCATGATAAAGGACCAAAATGGCAGGGACCTAACAGAGGCAGAAGAGATTAAGAAGAGATGGCAAAACTACACAGAAGAACTATACAAGAATGAGCTTAATGTCCCAGATAACCACAATGAGATGGTCACTGACCTTGAACCAGACATCCTAGAATGTGAAGTGAAATGGGCCTTAGAAAATCTGAGCAACAACAAAGCTAGTGGAGGTGACAGTATTCCAGCTGAGCTATTCAAAATCTTAAAAGACGATGCAGTAAAAGTGCTACACTCAATTTGCCAGCAAATTTGGAAAACTCAACAGTGGCCACAGGATTGGAAAAGGTCAGTTTACATTCCAATTCCAAAGAAAGGCAATGCCAAAGAATGTTCAAACTATCGCACCATTGCACTCATTTCACATGCTAGTAAAGTTATGCTTAAAATCCTACAAGCTAGACTCCAGCAGTATGTGGATCGAGAACTACCAGAAGTACAGGCAGGATTTCGAAGAGGCAGAGGAACTAGAGATCAAATTGCCAACATACGCTGGATCATGGAGAAAGCTAGGGAGTTCCAGAAAAACATCTACTTCTGCTTCATTGACTATGCAAAAGCCTTTGATTGTGTGGATCACAACAAATTGTGGCAAGTTCTTAAAGAGATGGGAGTACCAGACCATCTCATTTGTCTCTTGAGAAACCTATATGCGGGTCAAGAAGCAACAGTGAGAACTGGACACGGAACCACTGATTGGTTCAAAATTGGAAAAGGAGTCCGGCAAGGCTGTATACTGTCGCCCTGCCTATTTAACCTATATGCAGAGCACATCATGAGAAAGGCAGGGCTAGATGAATCAAAAGTTGGAATTAAGATTGTCGGGAGAAATATCAACAACCTAAGATATGCAGATGATACCACTCTAATGGCAGAAAGTGAAGAGGAACTAAAGAGCCTCTTGATGCGGGTGAAGAAGGAGAGTGCAAAAGTTGGCTTGAAACTCAACATTAAGAAAACCAAAATCATGGCATCCGGCCCTCTCAATTCCTGGCAAATAGATGGGGAAGAAATGGAGGTAGTGACAGATTTTATTTTTCTGGGCTCAAAGATCACCTCAGATGGGGACTGCAGCCAAGAAATTAAAAGACGCTTGCTCCTGGGGAGGAAAGCTATGGCAAATCTAGACAGCATTCTAAAAAGCAGAGACATCACCCTGCCAACAAAAGTGCGTATAGTCCAGGCCATGGTTTTCCCAGTTGTAATGTATGGCTGTGAAAGTTGGACCATAAGAAAGGCTGAGCGCCAAAGAATTGAGGCCTTTGAACTATGGTGCTGGAGAAGACTCCTGAGAGTCCCTTGGACTGCAAGGCATTCAAACCGGTCAGTCCTAGAAGAGATCAACCCTGACTGCTCTTTAGAAGGCCAGGTCCTGAAGTTGAAACTCAAATACTTTGGCCAGATAATGAGAAGGAAGGACTCACTGGAGAAGGGCCTAATGCTGGGAAAGATTGAGGGCAATAGAAGAAGGGGACGACAGAGAATGAGATGGCTGGATGGAGTCACTGAAGCAGTAGGTGTGAACTTAAATGGACTCCAGAAGATGGTAGAGGACAGGAAGACCTGTTGTCCATGGGGTCGCGATGGGTCGGACACGACTTCGCAATTAACAACAACAACAACAAGGCCAACAATGAACGTTAATCTACAGTTAACCATTGTGAATATTTGGGAATTAGGAAATTGCACAGGCTTGGTAATTTGCCAAGACTTTTAGCCAGGTAATCTCAGGGCTGCTGGACTGCGTATGGTCCATGGATCTGGATTACCCACCCCTGACAATGACTCCATCTTTCCCTATAAGATAGCACCTGAAGTTGTAATATTGTATTAAGCTCAATTTTATTTTGCCTACAGTAGTCTGGCTCCTAATGAAAAGAAACAGGAGGCTTCTCTTAAAGGCCTCTAAAGTCATGAATACACTGTTGTTCTGTGGGGCAGGAGTGGATGTGTGGTGAGTGGTAATGGATTGCGATGTTTAAAGATACCTCTAAGCAAGACTGGATGGCTGGCTGTAGCCTCCAATGAATTTCTCCACAGTGCTCACAACCTGGTTCTAAGCATTGAAGAGAATTAAGTGATGGCTAGACCTAAATAGCTGAAACTACACAGATGACTAGGGAACAAAATGAAACTGGAAGTTGCTCTAAATTGAAAGTCTGCCCAGCAGCATCAACAAAGAAAGGTCAAAATTAACCAGAGGATGGAATGAGTGTTATTGTGTAAACCCTGCCCCTTTTGAATGCATATTCATAAGGAGTGGTACTTGTCTTGCAATGCTCTGATGTTCTCTTGTCACTTGCCCCTCCCCCACCTTCTGTGTGGACGTGCAGTCTCTGGTGCTGAAAAAGCATAGAGAACGGTAACCAATGCACAGAGTATGAACAGCAAACAAGGTGAACTAGAAATTCAGGTTAATGAGGGCAGATATGATATTGTTGCCATTACGGAAACATGGTGGGATGAAACCCACAAATGGAACACACAGCTAGAGGGATTTAAATTATTTAAAAGAAACAGACCAAATAAAAGAGGAGGCGGAATTGCTCTATATGTAAGAAATAACTACATCTCTACAGAAATAGAGCACAACAATGATGAAAACTGTCTTGAATGCATTTGGGTCAATATAAAAGGGGGAAAAAAACGACATTACCATAGGTGTATACTACAGGCCACCCAACCAAACAAAGGAAATAGATGAACTTTTTGCTAGTCAGCTAACTAAGGTATGTAAGAAGCACATCACAATAGTAATCACTGAGAGACAAACTCTGCACCAAGTGGAAGATCAAACAGATTCCTTTCAAACCTAGCAGACAATTTTGTCTCCCAAAAAGTAGAGAAGGGTACTAGGGGATTAGCCATTTTGGATCTAATTCTCACTAACAGAAATGAAATGATAGAAGTGTTGAAGCCACAGGAACCTTTGGAGGAAGTGATCATACAATATTGAAATTCAATATTATGGAAGCACAAGCAATAGAACACAGTCAAACTAGAGTCTTGAACTTTAAGAGAGCTAATTTCAATAAACTTAGAGAGGGCTTGGGAAGGATTCCATGGATGAGAATCCTCAAGGGGAAAACAACTCAAGGAGCTTGGGAAATTTTGAAAAGTGAGATAATAAAAACCCTGTCCAGCAGAATACCAACAAAGAGAAAAAATAACAGCTCTCAAAATAAAACAGCATGGCTGAATAAAGAACTCTCTGATAAATTGAAAGATAAAAAGGACAAGTATAGAAAGTAGAAAGAGGGGCACATAACTAAGTCAGAATATCAACAAATAGCCCGAGCCTGCAAAGATGAAGTGAGGAAAGCTAAGGCTCAAAATGAACTAAGGCTAGCAACCAAAGTCAAAAATAACAACATGTAAAAAACAAGAAAAAAGTGAAGGAAATGATTGGTCCATTAGTGGGTGGAAGTGGCAAGAAGGTGACAAGCAACAGGGAGAAAGCAGTACTATTTAACTCATTTTTTGCATTTGTCTTTACACAAAGGGAAAAAACAGACCAACCTATCAAAAATAGTGCCATAAAAAGAAGAATAGAAACGCAAGTTAAGATAGGAAAGAAAATGGTAAGTGAGCAATTGTCCAGCCTAGACGAATTCAAATCACCAGGACCAGATGGATTACAACACAGGGTTCTCAAGGAACTGGCAGATGTGATCTCAGAACCATTGAACTATATTTTTCAAAGATCTTGGAGCACTGGGGAACTACCGGAGGACTGGAAAAGAGCTGATGTAGTTCCCATCTTCAAAAAAGGAAAAAAATGGACCAAGGAAATTACAGACCTATCAATACCTGGGAAGATTCTGGAAAAGATAATCAAACAACGAATCAGCGAACACCTAGAGGCAAACAAAGTCATTACTAAAAGCCAATATGGATTGGTCAAAAACAGATCATGCCAGACAAATCTTATTGCATTCTTTGACCAAGTGACAAAATTAGTGGATCAGAGGAATGCTGTGGATATCATTTACTTGGACTTCAGTAAGGCATTTGATAAAGTAGATCACAACCTACTACTTGATAAGATAGAAAAATGTGGGTTAGACAGCATCACCATGAGATGGATCCGTAGCTGGCTGACCGGCCGTACTCAGCGTGTGGTCCTCAATGGAACTGCATCTACATGGAGGGAAGTGTGTAGTGGGGTGCCCCAGGGCTCTGTTCTGGGCCCAGTGCTCTTCAACCTCTTCATCAACGATTTGGACAAGGGGATAGATGGGGAACTCATCAAATTTACAGATGACACCAAGCTGGCAGGAATAGCCAACACTCCAGAAGAAAGATTTAGGTTATAGGAGGATCTGGACAGACTTGAACACTAGGCACTATCTAACAAAATGAAATTCAATGGTGAAAAAAGTAAGGTTTTACATTTAGGCAAGAAAAATCAAATGTACAGGACAAGAAGCAACGGATGGAAATTAATCAAGGAGAGAAGCAACCTAGAACTAAGGAGAAATTTCCTGACAGTTAGAACAATTAACCAGTGGAACAACCTGCCTCCAGAGTGGTGAATGCTCCAATACTGGAAGTTTTTAAGAAGAGACTGGACAGCCATTTGTCTGAAATGGTATAGGGTTTCCTGCCTGAGCAGGGGGTTGGACTAGATGACCTCCAAGGTCCCTTCCAACTTTATTATTATTATTATTATTATTATTATTATTATTATTATTATTATTATTATTATTATTATTATTATATTAGCAATGTTTGTTCTAGTAAGAGAAAATGTGTTCATCTAAAGAAGGATAGATTTTTTTTTTTTACTTTCAGCTGCACTTTCCAAACAGCTGCTATACTCCAATGCTGTCCCCACCCCCTCTTGCCCTGTGTTAGACATGTGAAGCTGATAGGTAGAGAAGTCATGAAAGGTAGAAAGACACTGGCTGAGCTTGGATATCTCTTGCTTGTGATGTGCAGTGATTCCAGATGGTGGTTGGTTTATTGTACACTAAAGCCCAAGAAAAGGTATATATGGAAAGGTATATACGTTGACTATAGACGTTTTTTGTACAATACAGTATAATTTATGCCCTCTGATCATATGCATGCCCATGTGGAAGTAAGCATCACTCTGTTCAATGGAGTATATTCCTATCTAAGTGTTCATAGGACTGAACCTTTGTTGTATTAAGATCAGCAATGGAAAGTCATGTATGGAGAGCATACATGACTTGATGGAGATACACAGGGTTGAAATGGACAGCAAGATTGCATTTAGAAGCAGCTCAAACAGACACTGCCCTAATTTACTGAAATATAAGGAGGGGGAAAAGAATGTGCAAAATAATCAAACTTGCAAGATTTGATATTATGACTGATCTCAATAAAAGTAATTTTAGCCCTTCTGTGGAGTTGATTGCCTGGTATAGTCTATCTAGTGGAGTTGATACCAGATATGTTTCAGGAATTTGCCCAGGCAGGAGTCTCCTTTATGATCACAGAAATTCATACTGAATGTCCTCAATGGAATAATTACATCAAGATGACTTCCATTAAGATGAATGTCAGCTAGGCTGGCTAGGGACACAAATGTACAGTGAAGGATCACTAGTCTCTCATTGTAGGGAGAAAAATAGAGCCTTACTTAGTCTGGCATCCTACAGAGGATTTCTCAACCTTGGCAATAGCAATAGCACTTAGACTTATATACCACTTCATAGTGCTTTACAGCCCACTCTAAGTGGTTTACAAATGTCAGCATATTGCCCCCCAACAATCTGGGCCCTCATTTTACCGACCTCGGAAGGATAAAAGGTTGAGTCAACCTTGAGCCGGTGAGACTTGAACTGCTGGCAGCTGGCAGAATTAGCCTGCAATTATACTACATTCTAACCACTGTGCCACAACGGCTCAGTGACGATGTGTGAACTTCAATTAGTTATATATTCTAGGCCACATAAAACTTACTAAGGTCTAGTTTATCTCTTCTGTTGTCTGGTTGTCTGTTTATATTCCAGTAATATTTTTTTTTTACAGTCAGTTTTACTGCATTTGCTTTGGACTTGTGTATATTTAAATTCAATTGATATTTCTTTTATTTCTATTTATTCTGTGCTAAGTTTTTAAACAGATTAGCAGCAATAGCAACAACATAATTTCGAGGCAAGTACTTTAGGCTATCAATCATCAGCCGGGGATTGGCATCTTCCCATTTGGTATTTACTGTGGTTGTAATGTGTCTTTCATTGCTGGCTGGTGCCCTATAATTGGTCCTGCTATTCTCCCTAATTTTGCTGTGTTTGAAAGGAAAGCAGAGATAAAGGAAACAGCAATGCTTTGTGATTTCAGCCCAGGAAACAAGAATAATCAGCATATAAATGAATGCATTCTTCTGCAGTTGCCACTGGTATGAGTAGCCATGTGCTATCAAATGAGAAAATCACATACTCACTGCAGCCAGCCTATAATAATCCCTGTATGATGAATTCCAGTATTAAGATTGCCACAATGCAAGGATACTCAGCATGACAATCACACTGACTTCATTGGTTACAAATGGGGGGCAGCCCGTTATTTAGCTTAATGCCGATTTTATAAATAGCAATATAACTGGGAACAGTGGTTCACTTGCACTGACAAATGCAATTGGAACCTCTCCCTCCAACTGTTTTTATTTGCTTATTTCCTGAAGAACATCATATCCTGCGCTCCTGCTGTTTGAGGTGGCCTCCGAAAATAGGAAAAAGAGGAGCCAGGTTTCCCTTCCTTTGTAAAATTAAAATAGAAAATGCCTCACCGCTGATCAATGTGGAACTTAAAAAAATGCACGGCGCAGATTTTTTTTGCAGCCAGCTAGGTATAATATTTATTTTCTTTGTTTGACTTTGATGGTTTGGGGAGTTTAATTGTATTTATACCTCCGCATGACTCATTTTCCTCTTGAACAGGAGGGATATTTTTTTTTAGGGGCTCTGCCTTGGCTGCATCTCTATCAGCATTCACCCTCTCAAGGTCATTATTAGCAAGTGTGAGAAATTCCAATTATATAATCTTACGTCACATACATACATACATACATACATACATACATACATACATACATACATATCTTAGCTACTTGTCACAGCCCCAAATGCTTCTACTACCATTGCTACCACTTTGGCCTTTACTTTCCACATTGTCTTCAGTTACTCCTTCATGTCCTGGTACTTCTCTGGCTCCCCTGACTCATTCTTCCTGATGTTGCTGTCTCTTGGCACTGCTACATCTATAGCTCCCCCCCCCATCTTTTGGTTCTTGTCTGCTATCACAATATCTGGCTGATTGACTAGTCCCTGCCTGCCTATCTGGATCTGGAAATCCCACAGGATCTTAGCTTTCTTATTCTCCACAACCTTGTGTGACTTCCAAAATTATTGGGGGGAAAAAGAAGAAGTGATGCAATGGATTATTGTAGTTGCATATGTAGGCAATGAGCTTTGGCCCAAAGGTTGATCTGAGAATGGCAAGCATACCCAAACTTTCAACTGTTTTTCAGGTCCACAATTTTGTAATACACACTCAGGGTTTTGTATAAACAAGACTGCATCTCCCTCACTGTCATCAAGGTCAAGACTTTTGAGTTTTCTCCATGCTTCACCTGATTCTTACATTTCCGCACCTACATCCTAGAATAACTGGACTACAGTACAGCATAAAGGAAGACGAAATCACATATTGGTCATTTGGATATTTTATGTTATTCCTTTATTATTTTAGTTTTGAGGCTGCCTGACTCCACAGCGATTCTTGGTAGCTCACAAGTAAAAACTTGAAAAGAAAAGAACATATATCAAAGAAAAGAATACAGTAGATGGAGAGACTGAACCAAAACACCGAGAGGAACCATCTCCATCCTAAGCCTCTGTCTGGAAGAATGTAAGATCAAAAAGGTGAGAGCAGTATGGATCTCTCCCTCTGGGGAGATACTATATCTATGAGTGCCTGCTTCACAACAGCAAGAAAGTGTGATGTAGTCCCCGCCATTTGTCACCTCACCTGATACCTTACTTCAACACTTTTTACTTTTAGCTAAGGTGCAAAAATGGCAGAATTAGAGCAAAAAATTAACATTAAATCCTAAACACACTTGACTGGGAGGAAACCTCATTGATCTCAGTTGGGTCTTATTTCCAAATAAATGGACTTACAATATATCTGCAAATGTTCATAATAGTAGATCATGCACAAACCCAAAGGTTTCTCCCACATTGAACACTCGCTTCTCTTGCAGAATTCACTCTCACAGTTGCTGAATTATTGGATTTGCTTTACCCACTTGACATAGTCCGTAAGCACTGGGAAGAAAAGCTGAACGTTTGTCTGTCTGTTGTTACACACTAACATGATTGCTTTAGAACTTGCTTCTAAATATGTGTGTGTGTGTGTGTGTGTGTGTGTGTGTGCGTGCGCGCGCGCACGTGTATATGTATGTAAAGAGTAAAACAATTAGGGACATTGGATGGACCGATGACTAGGTCCAGGAACTGTGCGCAAAGCCGGCCGGTATCATAAAAAGGGGACTCCCATTGACTTGCTTCCATGTTCTGATGATGTCGGCAGTGCTGGCTGACGAAAGCTCAGCATTTTTATTAAACAATTTCTAGTTTGATATTATCCTGATGCTCGTATTTATTTGTTTTTTTATTGTATGTATGTATGTATGTATGTATGTATGTATGTATGTTCGATGAATAAAAGGCGATCACCAGGAAGTAAAACAATAGAGTTTTAATAAATAACCGAGCTTTCGATGGCTACAAACCTGCCATCATCGTCAGGGTGTAAAACCAGGGAGTGGGGAAACTCGCTTATGAGCGCAGCCGCGCCCGCATTCGGCTCATGGACCTCATGACAGGTCCCAGCTGGCTGATCCTTACATCACTCATAGTGCTGCGTGATGCATCTTTACATTTTACACTTGTCTTGCCACCCCCTTCTTTATAGTTCTTAGTTCTTAGACCAGGAGGAGAACGTCCTGTATTTTCTTGGACTGAGGTGCCCTGCGCAATATTGGGTTGGTCGTTCAACGGAGCCTCAGGTCCGATTGCCTCTCTTCTACCCTCCCGCATTCGTTGTGCTGCTCTCTGGGGGTGCGTAGCCACGCCTACATCCTCATCCTCATTCTCTCCCGCAGCTCCCAATGTGTCACACAACTGTATATGGGATCTACGTTGTTTTGTTGTGGTCAATGTTCATGTTAGTTTGGCGTCCAAGTGATGTTTTTTGCTCTCTTCCTCTGCGTGTTTCAACAGAGCTTCAGGTCCGATTGCCTCACTTCCATACCCCCGCATTCGTTGTGCTACCCTCTGGGAGCGCGTAACCACGCCCACCAGGGGGGCGGCTACAACCGTTCGTCCTCCGTATATTCTCTGGGGATGCAATTTCATTAGAGCTGTTCCGATCAGTGGGGCAATAGGGCAGAGTTCTCAAAGGTATTACTTTGCCATCTCTCATGGTGACCGTGCTGCCTTCTAGGCTCGTGCATGTTCCCGAAGCATCAATGTCCAAACAGGTCACAATGGGGGCGTCGTCGGGAACGTGGGAATTGGTTTGATCGTTGGGAAGACAATCCTGCTCTGTATCAGGCGAGATACACACCATCTGTGGTTCCAAAAGCTGGGCGTGATGTTGGGGGGTATCTGGAGCATCCAGAACATCTAGGGGTGGGCTACTGACATCAATGGGTCCTTCGATTTGTGACGGGTGCATGTGGAAATTACTAATCAAGGGGACTCTGGGTTGTAGATCTTCCTTCTCCCCATTATCAGTCCCTTCTGAGGGGAATTCAGAATCGTTGGTATTTGGGGATTTTCTCCATATCAAGCGGGTGCGTGTCTCTCATGCCCTCATAGCCTGATGTGCCGGACGTAATTCCACACGTCGATTGATGGATCTGTTATCTGAAAACCAGGCCTCTTTAAGCAATCTACTGCTTTTAGAGGCATCACTGGCAACAACCTGCACACCGTCAAAATCGAATCTATGTCCAAACTCCATCATATGAGTTAAAATCTGAGAATATTGCTCACCTCTTCTTATTGCCAGCTTATGTTCCTGTATTCTTGTTTTAACTCTTTTTGAGGTTTCCCCCACATAGTTGCTCAGGCAATCAGTGCAATGGATCTTGTAGATCATCCCAGATTTTTCAGTAATGGGGAGTGGGTCTTTTAATCTCATAAACTCTATTGTTTTACTTCCTGGTGATCGCCTTTTATTCATCGAACATGTATGTACCCAGGAATCGACATTCTTCGATTTTTAGCATAATTTTTAATATATGTATGTATATATATGTTAATTTGATGTCTGAAATGTGCCTTGTACTTTCCTATTTAATAAGGTATTAAAACCCTTGAGATTTCTGTGCAAGACAAATTTGTCGGCTCTTAAACTGCATTAACTTTCAACTCTAGCATGCCTTACAAAATCCCTTAAGCAACAATAAGGGATATCAATGATATGCAGCTTATAATTCCCATGCATGATGTGTGTGTGTTTGTGTGTGTGTGTTTGAAACTGAATCCATCAAATAATGATATAGATAAAACTACCGCAAAAATAACCCACTAAATTAGTATGTTAGTATATTAATTGGGCTTCAGAAAGTGCTTGTTACACAAGTATCATAACCCTTCATTTGAAAATAGTACATTCAGAATATTAACATTTGAAAAAGTTGCCACAGGGAAAACCATGTTAGCTCTTGAATCAAAAAGATTAAAAAGTCTTGAAGGTGCCATAAAAGTTGAGATCTACATTAGGTATTTAACTCTTCAAACGTGTGAAACTTAAGGACTGTGCTTTGAACTGTAGTGGTGGTGGTGATGCCACATTTAAAACTGAATTTGATTTAAGCTTAATTAAATTGAGCATGTTTACTTTCTAATCATGCTTTAAGATTTGGTTTTATTCAAACAATAAAATTTGGTGACAATTTTTATTGTCTTTATAGCTTGCATCTAAACCTTCAGGGAGGTACACACATGTTAGCCTGAGGTCTAAGATTAGATTTGTCTTTAGACTACAATTCATCATTGACTGAGACCATAGATAATTTAGAACTACCTCACTGCAGATTCATGGATTCTGATGTACATTATAATAACCCTCCCTGGATCTATCATGTCTCGGCTGGAATAATCTGCATGACCACTAGGTGTCAGCAATGACATAGAGAAAACTTGCTTTTGCTGGCATCCAATGGCACTCCAGATTTTTGCAGTCCAGATGTGGTTGCCCTATTCTCTCTCTCCCTCTCCCCCCCCTCTCTCTCTCACACACACACAGAGTTGTCCCCAAAGATATTCCAGAGGCTTTTAAAAATTGTGGTTTGATATTGAGAGCAATTTTACAAAAGGGGCATAGCAATGCAGGGGAAGATGGAACTTTCCTTTCTCTTTTGTGGCTAGCCACCTATACAATATTATATATATTTTAAAAGCCCATGTTTCTCATGTTGAACACTTTGGAAGATGTGGGAAAAAAACCCCTCCAATTAGCTTTATTATTATTTTTATTCTTGGACACAGAAAAACTGATTAACAAAAGCCTTGATAGCCAGGAGGGAGTTCCCTAAGGTCCATATTTGGCTCATAGGCTGAAATTTCTCCCTATGTACCTTAAGTAATCATAGATTGCTTGTGATCTTGAAATAGTCACCCTTTGACTTTCAGAGTGCAATGTTATTTCTGGAACATTTGTCTAATTCTTATTAGACAAATAATAATGTCCTGTTGCTCGTTATCATTGCATCTTTGCCAACATCTTTGTAAAAAAATGTTCTTTAGAAAGAGATCATTCATAGATTAAAAAGCAGTGGTGGGTTGATTGTGGGCAATCTTTCCTGATGTGACACTTCACCTTTAAGAACCCTGCCCTGTGGTTCTCCATAGGAATCAGTCACTTCAGGTTGGAAAAGAATTGAGGTGGAACTGATCTGCCTTGACTGGCAGATCAACACATCTACAGGGCTTTCCATGCCCATTAAAAGAAGCCGGTACTGCTAAGCAGACTGATGAGAAGTGGGTGCTATCTGCCTTTTAGAGGTGTTTCAAGATTTCCCAAAGGTGCTTTTCCAAAAGGCAACTGGACTTTTGGGGGACTTTTCCCCTTGAAAATGTTTTGCTTCTCATTCAAGAAGCTTCTTCCGTTCTAACTGAATGGTAGGGAATGGAAGGAGTTATATATTTTGCAGTCATCTGCTTTATAGAATATAAGAAGAACATAAATTCTTCCATTCCCAATCATTCTGTTAGAAATAAAGAAGCTTCTTGGATTGGAAGCAAAATGTTTTCAAGGAAGGAAAATCAAGAAAGGCCTGTTGTATTTTGAAAAAAAAAGCACCTTTGGGACATCCATGACCCAGCTGATTGAGAATCTCCGTAGACATTTGTTTCAAGATCTGTCCCATTCAAATAAACTGTCATTACAAAAGAGTTAATGGAGTGAAATATTGTTCTACATAGCAGCTCCAGACTCCATTCTAATTATAGGACCACAACCTAGTCCTGGCTACTTTTGCTGAAAAATCTTTCTATGCAACATTCCAAATTCGTTGATGTTATTAAATCAGTGCTTGAGGACTCAAGAGAAAAAAAAGCTGCTTCAGCACATCCTAATTTGATATATAGTTTACTCATGGTTGGATTGATTATTTTAATACTTTGTATTTTTTAAACATGAAAAGTATACCAGGCTCTGTAAATAAATAAATCTCCCATCCTATAGATTTGCTAGGATTCAGATCTTTAGCCTGCCATTTATTTAATGAAGTGGACTGTAGTTATGAAAGTTTATGTCACATTGGCTTTAGATGGCATGATAATCTTTGATCTTCTTTATTACAACAAGTTATGGCAATCCTCCAGAGATTTGTAGCGTTATCCTGAATGTGTAGGATTTAGCTACTGTTGACTTGCCTAATCAATATAGCTTAATTTCTTATGTATATTGAAGGAGATGGACAAATTCAAGATGTTCAATCCCATCTAATGTATTTTTTTTAAAAGCTTCTGTTGTTTTTTTTAGTTATTTTTCTTTAGGAAACTTGAAGGTAGCTACCAGTGAAATTTTGGATGAAATAATAATCAAAGGCTTGCTTTAAAAAAAAATCAATAGAATTGTAATGTAACATTTCTCACTTTTAATCATTAAAAAAGCTCAACGTGGGGTTATATAATGCAATTAAAAGAATCACACAGAATTATAATATTTCTAGTCTGCATAGACTTTACAATCTGCCTTACTCTAGAGCAGTGGTTCTCAACCTTTTTAATGCCGCGACCCCCAACCGGTCGTAAGTCAAGGACTACTCAACCGATCGTAAGTCAAGGACTACTCAACTGGTGCAGCACCGTTTGCAGAATGGGACTTTTGGCGAGCTCAGCAGGGCAGAGACAGCCTGGACAATGCCTATTGGCTTTTGAAAGCCAATAGAATTAGACTCTATTCAAGAGAGTCTATTCTATTGGCTTTCAAAAGCCAATAGAATAAAAGGGAGTAGCACAGCTAAGGAAAAGGGGAAAAAATGGCGGACTGCGTTGTTTGGCGACCCCCGTGAAATGGTCATTCGACCCCAAATGGGGTCCTGACCCACAGGTTGAGAACCACTGCTCTAGAGGCTCTAGGCAGTGTACAAATCAGATCAGCATACAACACACACAAGGAAACAATAAAAAACAAAATGAACCAAAAAATAAGTCATGATGTCACTGGGGTACAGATCTTACTGTGGTTGTTGGTCTCCAAAGGCCTTCAGAAATAATAAGTTTTAACTATTCCCTGGAAGGATATAAGAGTGAGGGCCGTTCCAGAGGAAGGGAGCTGTCACTGAGAATGCCTCCTTTTCTGATTCTTCTTCTTATTATACCAATTAAGAAGGGACATTTAGGAGTTGATATCAGTTCTCCTGTGTTGGTTAACCAAAATAGGGGGTTTCCAAACAGGGCCCAGATTACATTAATCAGTACAACAAGCTGGCATTATGGGATGCAATACAGGTGGATAACTAGTTCTACTTTGCCACTCTTATTGCATAAAATTGGCTGAAATCTAAGTCAAGTCCAATTATATTTATTTCTCGTTTTCCACTAGCAGTGCTTCCATTTCCTGCAACAACTTGGAAATCAAGTGAAGACCATTCAGGAGCAATCCTTCAAGTCCCTGGTGGCTCTTGTTAGTTACAGCTTAGCTATAATGGTATGTTGGAATGACCTTGAAGGAAAGGGGAAAAGATGCTGCCTAGGGAATGATTGCATAAAAGGAAGAGGATCCCAATTAAAAAAAAGGTTTTAGAATAGAGTAACAGAATTGGAAGGGACTTTGTAGGTCATCAAATCCAACCCCCCCCCCAAGCAGGAAACCCTACATCATTTCTGACAGATGGTTGTCCAATCTCTTCTTAAAAACTTCCAGTGTTGGAGCATTCAGGACTTCTGGAGGCAATGCTTAATGCGCAAAGAAAGAAACTTAAGAAGGATCCCCTGAAATGTATCATATTGTTAAAACTTTTTTTTTTTAATTTTCAGATTTGCAAGATTCTTTTAATATGGCCTGACAATAAATAGAATTAGCTCATGTGATTGTATTTCCTGTCTGGAAGGCTGACAGTAGCCTAATTTCCCCGAGAAATTCCTTAAGCACTAAGTGGATGCTTTTTAGATCCTTAATCTGAACAGTTTCCTTAATTAGCTCAATTTTGCAGAGGAGGTTATGGCTTTGATTAGCCTCATGTTCATTTGGAAATCATCTGTCCTTAATGAGAGATTCCTGAATATGTCCACCTGAACCAGATTATATCTCATTAGCTTGAAGCTAAAGGCCAGATCCAGTGCGTGACCAGCAACGTGGGTTGAGCAAATGATGACATTGTTGTGGTCATGAATTCCTGACCTACTTATGCCACAGAGACGGGGAGATTAAAATGTCTTGGGTGAATGCCCAATAAGATCCAAGTGCTCAGGAGGGAGGGCCGCTATGTAGCTAGGACTGTCAAGGCCCATGAGCTAAGTGAGATCAAGGAAACAAAAAACTAGACACACTTCAACAAGTTATCTTTAGAGTTAGGCTGGAGTAATGTATAGAATATTGGAAACTGCAAGGGGAATTTCCTGCCTCATTTATAATGAGTTAATTAAGGCAAAAATCTCTTTGATCTGAAATGCTTTTTCCCACATTTATTACTACCTAGGCTATGTTGCCATTTATAAGATCAACTCCCAACTGACTAATCTGTCATGCTGATTGTATATCTACTCTCCATTTTTTTCCCTCAGCATTCCCAGTTTGTCCCTCTGACTGAGCATTCCAAACACAGCTACCTATCTAACTACCTGTCAAACAGGGTTCCTGTGTCTGCCACAGTTTCCTGTTCCATGGGTGCCCCTCTGCTTCCTCTGCTCTGGGGTTGAGATTGTGGTAATATCCTCCAAAACAGCTAGTCAGATTTCACTGAGGGAAATTCTCCTTTCTTGGTCCAGCCAGATCGTGTCCTCCCAGTTCTGCCATTTTACATTCAAATATACCATAGATGAAAATACTTTATTTGCAGATGGACCTGATCTTCAAAAACACCAGTTTGATCCTGAGGCTTCCGACAATCTGGGTTGCCTGGCTCTTGAGGTGAGATTGGGAAATAAATTTCCTGTCTCTCTCCCCTTGGAATGGCCTGGTCCCATTTCTCACCATCCTTCTCCTCTCCACTGCTACTCTGTATTTTATTTTTTTTTTGTTTATCCCCATCTTGGTTATGCAAACCCTCAATCCCACATGCTTCTTCCATCTGCAATGTTACTAACATGACCCATTACGTGTACCCTACCGCCTAGAGGCTAGCTACAGTTGGAAACATTCTTTTTATTTACTGCATATGTATTTTGATTTTGGAACTAGGAAAAATAGATTAACCTTTTTAAAAATAAACAAAAAAATGACAAAATTTACAGTATTTTCTTTTTTTTTCAACCATCTTGAAAATCCATTTTTCCTGTAGTTTATTGATCCTGATTTGGAAGGTTGCTGCCTTACATAAGTCAGCCAATAAGCCTTCACAACTTAACTTCTTTGGCACTGAGATGAACCTGCATAATATGCTTGCCCCTGAATTTGCATTCATGTAAGATTCATGGACTCCCACTGATACACACAATAATTTTTTTTTTAAAAAAAGGCTAAGCTTACCTTTATGATCCTTCTACCCTTTTTGATGGAGATTCACTTTGACTAAATACAATGAAACAGATCACATCAGGCCATTCTTATGCTGCAAAAATGCAACTCTGCAGATGTATGATTTGGGCCTGACATTACTACAGGGAGCCCATCTATACAAATAGGGAATTGCATAGGAAAAGGTCATGCCTGACTGGAATAACCCAAACACTGTGGATTTTTCAAAACCCTTGTATCTACAGTATATGCACACTCTAGTAGAGAGAGATTACAGTATGTATACAATGTACACTATAGTACTATGGTATACATACTATAGTATACATACTATACATACTGTAATCTCACACTTTTTCACAGATTTCTATTAATTTTGGCTCTGCCAGGCCCCAAACTCAAGAATAACATGTGGTGATTCTTACAAGCTAAGTTCTTTATTGTTTCCACACCTATTACAGAATCTTGCCAAGCTGCAGCATCCTACTGTCTGCATCTATTATATACACTGAGAATTATTAGGGAGAGTCTGTCCTCACCTTCTTTCTCTCACACAAGATTGAGCTGTCTCTTATATTTAGATCACCGGTTCTCAACCTGTGGGTCGCAACCCCATGTGGGGTCGAACGACCATTTTACGGGGGTCGCCAAAAAACGCGATCCGCCATTTTTTTCTTCAGCTGGCGGCACCGCGCCTGCGCGCCGCGCATGGGCCGCCGCCGTGCATGGGCCGCCGCCGCGCATGGGCCGCTGCCGCGTGTGGGCCACCGCCGCGCATGGGCCGCCGCCGCACATGGGCGGCGCGTCCTTATGGCCAGGGTCGCCGTATAAAAAGGTTGAGAACCACTGATCTAGATTGAGCTGTCTCTTATTTCTCTGGAATGCACCCCCTCCATTCTGGGAATCTAGCTTACTACATTGCATCATATCCTTCAAAAGAACACTTTGCTTTATCAACGTTTGAGTGAAGGGATCCTTGGATGCCAGAGCACAAAGTTATTGAGAACGTCCACATTGCTCCATTTCCTTGGCTAACAATTAAGCAAAGTGCCTTGTCAGACTAGGGCTGGATCAACCCTGTTTTGACCTGTATCTCTGAGAGATGATGTGCACCAGACACTTTCTGTCTCATCCTCACAAGGATGTGTATCTCTGTCTATGTGGCTGTGAGTGAGGTATTAATAAAGATTTGTGCATGCGTTAAACATGATTTAGAAGAGATGCTTTAGAACATGGGAAAGTACGATACAGTCTTGTCTTTTTTTCAAGCTCTTAAGGATTAGGTGTTGCTGTGCTCTTTCTTTTTTGTGAAGAAAAGTTTATTTTGTCTGTGTTCTCGGTTGCTTAAAGTACATTAACTTGTTCATGTAATAGGAGATAGCCATTCTATGTAAGATCTTTTTTTGGGAGAAGGAAAATAACATCTGGCTGGAAGAGTTTACTTTTTAATTCTGAATTTCTAGAATATAGAAATTCTTCCACATGGAATATTTTATTCTTCCAATTGGCTTATGATCAAATACTTTTTAAAAAGTGCTCTAGATTTAACATTATTATCCAAATTAATTCCTGCAGGTGGTGTTTCTTCTGTCATGCATTAACATATGGAAAAGTGTAAACACTGACATTGCCATTTCAAAGCACACAAAACAGAATCAACCAGACTGCACATATTTATTGATTTAGAAAATTTATATGGCTGCCCATTTTAAAAATTCTGGATAGTGACAATCAAATTACAAATAAAGTAGTATAAAAAGAATCCCTATAACCAAAGACAGTTAAAAATAATTCAATATAAAAGAAAACCAAGGCACCAACATATAACAAATTCACAAAATAGATACACAAATATTGGGCTCCACTAACATCCTGCCCCAAAATCTAGGGGAAAACCAAGTCTCAGAGTCTTTTGGAAGGCAGAGCCCTCTGGATATCAGAAAATGTCTGTTCCACAGAATTAGCACCATGAAAGAGAAGTCATGTCTCCTCAGTCCCCCAAGATAACACTATTTGATTGATGGGACCTGGAACAGGTCTATCCTGTCAGATCTGATGGGAGAGGCAAAAACCTTCAGAGAGCCCACTGGTATTCTTAGATTTCATCAAATAGATGGAGGCCCCATTGATATTCAGTATTGGTGGGGCTGCCCCACAATCTTTTACTTTTCTGATTGATGGGTGTTTTCTGATTGGCCAGCCCTGAGGCCATCATTTGGTTCATCTAAACCAGTGGGGTAGAAAACCCTCAAAGACCTTTGTTGTTGACCAGTAATTTTGTGATGTATTTGGGAAATGTACATGTAGGGGCTGAGAATGTGCAGTGTATGTAGAAGAGGTGTGATTCCAAAATTGTAAATGTAAACTAGTGGAGTTTAATTTGTTCTTTTTATCTTTATCACATATTCAGATTTTGGGCACCTTAACTGAAATAGGCTTCTTTGGGAGCTGAAAAGGATAGGTGTTAAGGACTGATTGGATGTTTGGGGATCAGCATTCACTGTTGTTTTGTTCTGAGTTTTGGGGAAAAAATCTTTTAGTTATACTGGAATAAGCGTTTATGACTGGCTTTATTCATGCATCCATGACATCCACCAAGAGTCAAGCCTGACACCAGGGAGACTTAGGTTTGTTCCACACAGCACAGTACAGATTAAGTCAAATGATATAATGTTAGGTTAGAGTTATAAAACAGTTTAAAACTACCCACTGGTTTCTTTTAACACCATGCTGAAATTGGTCTTCCATTTCCCCCCAAGGTCTTCTAAGAAAGATGTTTATATTTAGTGCATGTTCTGTTTGCTTTAGGATGATCGGGGGGAGTGTTAAGCTTACATTATTGTCAATGCAAGCTGGCAAAGCGTGCCCTTGTTTTGTATTTTTCTCCTTTCCCCCTCATATCTTTCCATCGCAGCAGCAATGCTGGCAGTGGCGCTGAAATAGCAGCTGTATGATTATTCCCCCTTGGTCAGCATTCCCCTTCTCTTCGGGTTGACTTACATAAAAAGAATAAGATTATCAAATGTCAGAAGAGAATGACAGGAGGTCACACACAATTGGATAAAACTGTTTCTCCCTGCCACAGTCAAGGGACAATTGTCACTGCAGGCACTTCAGCAGAAGGGAAGCAATTCCTTTCTCTTGGGAAAAGCACCTTTTTGTTGAAACTATTTATTTATTTATTTACTGTATGGTACTATTTATGGAGGCCCTTGAAATGAAAGTACAGCGCGAGACAGGATTATAGAATTTCTTTAGCTGCAGCCGTTCTAATGCAGGCATTTCAAAGCCGATAGCATTCATTATGTAGCATCGTTTGTGGTTTTTTTTTTTTTCAGGTTTCCACCCTATCTCCTGGCTGCTGCCCTTGAATACAGCTGCATTTAGGAACACAAAATCAATGCCGTTTCTTTTCCCTGAGTGTAAGAATCCATGTTAATTGGGTGGAAAACTCTGATCATGAGACTTCATTATCACAAGGGACAGCTCATATGATATGTCCTGATTCGGCAAAATTTGTGTTGGGAACATCCGAAGGATACTTTGTATTCACAACCAGAGTGGATCTTTAGGACTTAAGATAGGGCTCCCCTAGGGAGGGATATAAGGAACTTAGTAGGGCACAAAATCAAAGATCAGAGTGAGATGGGCAGCACCCCAGCTTTACTTGCATTCCTGGAAAGCAGAAGCGGTGTTAAATTTAGTTCCTGCTTGGTCTGCGCTGCTGAGGGATTGTCCAGGTAAAAAGGGGAGACTGAGACTGAAGTTTGTCCAGGTAAAAAGACCACAGTGAAATTTGGCTCTATTCCTGTTTCACCTGCAGAAGCCATTAGATAGTTATTCATGAGAAGTCTCGCCTGGATTCCTTTATCATCTTAGCAGGTCATGAAAATGTTAGGAAAAAAAAAAGCTGATGCAAAAGACACCCTAGGATATGAAAATTAATGATGTGCTAGCTAGGGGAAAGCTGCTGAGCTGACTCATAGTAAAAAGAACAACACCGTGGTAGAGGAACAAGTGTGATGGCTCCTTGTCATGGCCAGCTCAAGGGACTCATTTAGTTGAAGAGCCTGAGGAAGCTTCAAAAGTCAATGATGTTTTTGAAAAGTTGGCTAAACCCCAACCCAGAGTGAGAGCCTTCGTAAGACATGCAGCTCAAATTCAGATCAAGAAGTTTGCAATTGACCTTTGAGATGGCTGGGAAGAAAGGCATTGCCAAATGGAGGATTGCAAGGCTGAGCAGTGCAAAAATGCTCGTCTGCCAGAAAACTTTACCTGGGAGTAAAAGTTTACTTGGGGGTTGGCAAGGAGGGAAAGCAGACCAGCTTTGTGGAAATAATAAACATTATTTGGGGATATTTGTGGATGCTTTCACAAAAGAAATGCATTCAACATTTGCAAGTAGCCCAATTCTAGAAGCAATGCCACCCACTCTTGACCTGTGTGAAAAGTTACTACACACAGAGATGTTTTGCCACATGCAGGAGGGCATACAGAGCATTCCTTTCAATAACTAAAATGGAGCATAGGTTCTTACACCCCTCTGTGTGTGTGTGTGTGTGTGTGTGTGTGTGTGTGTGTGTGTGTGAGAGAGAGAGAGAGAGAGAGAGAGCGAGAGCATGTGCATGTGCATGTGCATGCATATCACCACTTTATTTTCCCATCAAAAATTAGAGCTGTAATGACTGTAAGTAGGAGACAGCCCAGCCTAAAGTCAAGGGCTTGATTTGCTTAGTCATTAAAATGTTCAATTGAAATCATCTTTAAAATAAATGTTTCAAAGCAGCAGATATTAAAAGGTGCAAACAAAAAAATAAACACTGATTAAAATACAGGACAACTGCAACTTAAATTGATAATGTAGCGTGGCATCCCTTTCCCACTTGCAAAAGTTGTGGATAATATTTTGACTTTGATAAGGTGCCCTATCTGGCTGTGTCCTTGAAATTGATTAGCAGCAGCAGAAGCAAACATTGAATGGAAATTCTTGCTTCTTTGCAAGGAAAGGAAAACACACTATCAGTGGTTGCTTGCATATTTCTAAACCGAAATGAAAATGCTGGGTTGAACTTAGTTTGGAATGTGGCTCTTTGAAGAACCATGATGATGTGCCACGGGTGGTGGTGTTTCATGATCCAAATACTGTCACTTTTTATGATCTGTAATGCATGCGCACAAGAGCAGAGCTTGGATCATGACAATGAATCTGCCATCCTGTACATATTGACCCTTCCCACTGCAGATGCTGGTGAACAATCACCTAAATATTGCTCCTGCCTCAGCTCTCCTCCTAATATCCTGTCCATAGGCGGAGATCAGTTTGAGACAGCAAGCTGGCAAGGACTGAGAATTTGGCTGTCTCCCATTGTCTGCTTGGGTTCTTTAAATAGGTTTTAAAGATCTAGTTGTTCATTTTATCTAATTAAAGTGAAAATGGGAGAAGCTTTGAAATTGGAGCTTGCTCCAACCCCCACTGGAGGAAAAAATGTTATTTTTTATTATTGTTTTAGGCTTTATGGGATATTACTGAATATATTGATTTAGTATTGATTTTGTATTTTTTCACTTCTTCATAACTTTTCCTGAAAATCAGCCAGAAAGGCCCTTAAACAATTAAAATATTAACCCACACATTTATAGATGTTTCTTTTTCTGGATGCTGCTCCTTCCCCCTGATCATTATCTCACAGAGTCAAGTGTAAGCTGAAATTGTTTTGACCTTATTATATTCCAAAAATACTTTGGAAAATGTAAGACTAAGAGTAATGGGAATTGTGATTCTTACAAAGCATTAAATAAAGAGAAGATAAAGATATCTCCATTCCAAAATGGCTGCAATGTATTCCTTACACACGGCACACTGAGATTTGCTAGCATTTCTCTTTAATGGAGTGCATCACGACGGAAGCCATAAATAATGCACAGCTGCTAACCACCATAATTAGTAGCCCTGCTGAGAAATCACTGCAACAACCAGTAGGATAGCAGGCACTAACTCTGTCATTACAGTGGCTTCGGGGATGGGAGACATACATACTAGCTTTCCTCTTCTGTGTACAGGATACAATTGCCTTGGCCCAAAGTCAAGCAAGCCTTGAGATTCCTCATCAAAATTGCAATGAGATAGAGTGATAAAGCAAGCACGATGAATCCTGCCATAGCAACCCTTTCTTCAGATTCTGGCAATTTTGAAGGGAAGAAGAGGGTAAGCAAATAGAAGTAGCAAATCTTTGTAGCTCTGTAGGTACAGCAAGGAATTGGGATCTTTGATTCTTTTGATGTTGGAGATAATTGAGGCTTTGTACCCTGAATGAGCTGTGGGGGCTCAGTGGTTAGAATGCGGTAATGCAAGTTAATTCTGCTGACTGACAGCAGTTTGATTCTCACCAGCTCAAGGTTGACTCATCCTTCCATCCTTCCAAGGTTGGTAAAACAAGGATCCAGTTAGTTGGACGCAATATGCTGACTCTGTAAACCACTTAGAGAGGGCTGTAAAGCACTGTGAGCGGTCTAAGTGCTATTGTTATTGCTATTGCTGAATGATGCAGTCCTATAGAAAAGGCCTTTAGCCTGGCTCTAATTCTCTTTGTATTTATTTTTTTTCCCGGATAAAAGCAAATCAAGATCAGCTTCTTGGTGTTTCTGCAGACCTGTCCATGTCATTTTCATGACAGCAATATGAAGCATATCTGCCAGAATATTTTTGCAACTGCCCATTCTTCATCTCTGGGATTTGTTGGTGGGCTCCTATTCAAATACCAATAAGGAATAAGTCAATTTAGCTTCTCTTTATACTCTTCTCTGAGTATAGGCAAACTCAGCCAGGTCTTGCAACCCGCTGGGATTGCTATCAACTTAAAAAGCCACATCTAAATTTGTTTCAAACAGTACCAAAGACAGGACTACAGTGTTACCACTGGAAGAAGGATAGATCTTCCATGAGGAATTTTGAAAGACATATATAAACTTTTGAAGGAAATTAATTAAATTTTAAAAGTGAATCAGAATTCTGGTATTAAAATCCTTTGTTACACTTTCCTGCCCTTTTTATAAATAGGAAAGAGATTCTGCAAAGATTGGGAGAGAGGGGAAATCAACCTACCATAGTTACATAATTAGGGTGATGCTGCTAACTGCAAGGTCAGGTGACAGTTGCATTGCAACCAGATTCCATGCTTATTTATTACTAAATTGAGATAGTAGCCCTGTAGGTAAATTCTTAGGCTGCTGGAGGTAGAGCCCTATTCTGGAAATCTAGATTCAAGTGCAAAAAGAATCCAGTGCTTAGGTCAATGTTTCACTTTCACTGATACAGTATTTTATCACAAGTCCAAAGTTTCATATTCATCAGGTCTTCTTGGAAGAGCAGACAAGTCCTTTGGCTGCTTCTGGTTTTGGCCTTGTCCAGTTCCAAAGTCAGCTTCTATTGAAATCAATACTTCCTGATTCCTCTACTGTATACATAAATGAGCACTATACACACATAGTTGGTCATGGATGGCTTAGCTATGGTTTAGCCCACAATTAGATCGGTTCATTTAACTCATTAAGCCTAAACCATGCAAATAAAAAAGAACAAGCTGCATTATGGTTAGGGCTTTTTTATGAGGCAAAATTCAAAGTACACCATGCAAAGATGGTGCCTGGAAAAGTAGGAAGGCTTGTGGGAGGCCCGGATTTGGGATTGGTTTGGGCGGTGTTTCATTGCTTAGAACAGGGGTGTCAAACTGGCAACCTGCAGGCCGGATGCATCACACACAGGCTATGCCCACCCCAGCTCCGCAAAGGCAAAAAAAATTGTGACATGGGGGACTTCCGGTTTTGCGCAGTAGTGCAGCAGTTGAGGGATCACGGGGCTTCACACCCTATGGCTGATTTCTGCCTGCCATTGGACCCTAAATGAGCCTGAAGTTGCCCCATAGAGGCAACATAGAAGGGGAGAAGTTTTGCCAATTGTGGAGAGATGGTGGTCAATCTGATTGGTTGGGGAAAAGCCCTCCAAAAACCGGCAGGAGAACAGGCTAGCTTAATTTCTTTCTTTTTTTTGTAAAAAAAAAATTATTTTCAATTTTACATTACATCATAAAAAATACTTCAGATAAAGAGTACAATAAATTTATACACATAACTTTTGGTATTGCTCACCCATTTCCCCCCAAACCACATCCACCCTCTAACCTCTTCTCTCACTTCCCTCTTTCACTCTTCTTCTTCACTCTCTCCCTCTTTTCCTTCTCCTCAACCTTCCTACTTACTTCTCCCCTTCCTCCTATCTTCTCATTCTGGATGCAGTCCAGGAGAAATGCTCGAGCAATTCCTGTCTCCAAAATAAAACATAATATTATACACAATGAAACTATTTCTACTTATCTGAGCTATTTAACCTTCAACCCATCATATCTCTCTTGTGAATGGTCCTTTAAATAAGCAGAAATTTTGGCCATTTCTGCTAAATTAGAAACCTTAAATACCCATTCTTCTAAAGAAGGCAGAGAGTCCTTCTTCCAATATTGACCCACCAATAATCTTGCTGCTGTTATTAAATTCAACATTAAAATAGTTTCTTTAGCATCAAAATCCACAAAAATACCCAAAAGAAATAACTGGGGAGTAAACTTAATCTTCCTTTTAAAAACCTTTTGAATGTTCCACCAAATCATAATCCAAAAGGCTTTAATATTTTTACAAGTCCACCAAACATGAAAATAGGTTGCATCTAAGCAACCACATCTCCAACATTTAGGTTGCAGGTTCGGGTACATACAAGACAACTTTTTAGGATCCAGATGCCATCTATAAGACATTTTATAAAAATTTTCCCTCAAATTTTGAGCCTGCGTAAATTTAACATTTCTAATCCAAATTACCTCCCATAAATCCATGAAATCGGTTCCTGAATATTCTGGGCCCATTTAATCATATAATCTTTTACTAACTCTGTTTCTGAATCCAATTTTATTAACTCATTGTAAATTCTTTTAATATGAGCACATTTCTGATCTTTAATCTGAATTACCAAATTTTCATCTGCTAAAGTAATTCCCACTTTCTTATCTAAAGTCCACTTCTCCACTATTTGCAAATATTGAAACCATGATTGTAAAATATTTTCTTGCCTTAACACATCTGAAGACTTTAGTTGCCAATCAGTACCCGACCAAATAAGTAACTCTTTATAAGAAATATTATCAAAATTCATTCCCTTAGAAACCCCTTGAATTGCTTGTCCAGGAATCCCCCAAATAGGTATTTTATAATTTAACTTACAATAATACTTCTTCCAAACTCGAAGTAAAGCATTTCTTAAAATATGTGACTTAAAAACCCAATCTACTTTCTTATCAAAATTAAATATGCATGCCAACCATATAATAAATCCCAACCTTCAAGAGCAAGAATATTTTTATTTGTTAAATTAAGCCAGTCACTTACTAAAGTTAAAGTGGCCGCATCATAATATAATTTCAAATTAGGTGCTTTAAGTCCACCTCTTTCTTGAGCATCTTGTAAAATCTTAAACTTTACCCTTGATTTCTTCCCACCCCAAATAAATTTATTGATACCCTTCTGCCACTCACCCAAATTAGCATCCTTTTTTAAAATAGGTATCATCTGAAACAAAAAGAGAAACTTTGGTAGAACATTCATCTTTACTACTGAGATTCTCCCCACTAACGATAGTTGTAATTTTTGCCAATCATTTAAATCTTTTTGTACTTTTATCCATAAGCGTTCATAATTATTCTTATACAATTTTCCATTAGATGTTGTAATATATATTCCCAAATACTTAACCTTATTAACTACTTCATAACCTGTTGCTTCAACTATAATATCTTTTCCCTTCGTAGACATATTTTTCAATAATATTTTAGTTTTATTCTTGTTCACCTTAAAACCAGAGACCTGTCTGTACTGTGCTAAAATTTCAACCAAGTTTCTGACCGAATCTGTTGGATAGGATAACGTCACAACCAAATCATCAGCAAAAGCTCTCAGCCTATAGTCAATCTTACTTATTTTTATTCCTTTTAATCTAGATAAATCTCAAATTTTAATAAGTAAAATCTCCATTGTTAATACAAATAACAAGGGGGATAAGGGACAACCCTGTCTCGTACCTTTTTCTATTTTAAATACATCTGTTAATCCCCCATTAATTATAATTTGTGCCAATTGTTGCTGATACATGGCCTTGAGAGCACACAAAAATTTATCTCCAAAGTTCATTTGCTCTACGACTTTCAATAAAAATTTCCAATCCAATTGATCAAAAGCTTTCTCAGCATCTATAAATATTAAAGCAGCAGGGATTTGGTTGTTCTTATCCAAATACTCTATTAAATTAACAATTTGTCTTACATTATTTTTCATATATCTTCCCATTATAAATCCAGATTGGTCAGTATGAATTAATTGTTTCAAAACCTGCATTAATCTATTTGCAAGTATCTTTGCAAAAATCTTATAATCTGTATTTAAAAGAGATATAGGCCTATAATTTCTAGGTTGGGACAGATCCTGGTCTTCCTTTGGAATCAATGATAAGAAGGCCCTTCTCCAAGATGGAGGTAGCTCTTCTCCCGACAAAATGTCATTAAAAAGTTCCTTTAATGGTTCTATCATTTCTTCAGATAGCATCTTATAATAAATTGCTGTTAGTCCATCAGTACCTGGAGTCTTGCCAACCTTCAATTGTTTAATTGCAGAAAAAATCTCTTCAGAAGTAATTAAACCATTAATCCCATCACGTTGGTCACTCGTAAGTCTAGGAAAATGTGCTTCCTGTAAAAATTTTTCTATGTCTGAAATTTGTACAGTTTCACTAGCATATAACTTTGAATAAAAATCTAAAAAAGCCTTTTTAATCAATTTTTGTTGATACACTTCTTTACCTTTATAAATTATTTTATCTATAGTCCTCGATTTCTGTTTCTTACGTAATTCATAAGCCAACCATCTACCAGGTTTATTTGCATTATAAAATGTATTATGTTTCATATACCTCAAATTAATTGCCATCTGATCTGCTATTAACATATTAAATTGCTCCTTGAGCAGAGTTATAGAAACCTTTCAGTTATTATCCATTGGGTTAGATATTAAAATCTTTTCCTTACATTTAATCTCATTTTCCAACTCTTTACATTTCTGAGTCTGTTTACATCTATGAGCATTATTCATAGAAATCAAAATCCTTCTCATATATGCTTTACTAAATCCCATACCATTGGCATCGAGGTACCCTTATTCATATTCCAAGCAAAAAATTCCTTTAAATAACCTCTACATCTCTGTATATTCTCTTCATATCTAAATAAATTTTCATTCAACCTCCAAGACCCTCTAGTCCCTTCTTCCAGCAAAATTTCCAACCACACAGGACTATGATCTGAAATTATTCTAGGAAATATCTTGGTATTCTTCACCCTAGAAGAAAAATCATTAGTAACTAAAAAGAAGTCAATTCTAGAATAAGATTGGTGCCTATCTGAAAAAAAGGTAAAATCTTTTTCCTCAATGTTCCGTTCTCTTCAAATGTCTCTAAGTTCCAAATCATCCTTTAAATAAAAAAAAAAGCTTTAGGAAGTCTTGCATGATTAGAGACTTTAGAAGAACCCTTCTTATCTTTATTTGAATCTAGAACACCATTCCAATCTCCCATCATAATAACTGACTTGTAATCCAAAGAAATTAATTTCTGGTGAATCATCTTGTAAAAATATTTTTGTTGTTGATTGGGAGCATATAATCCAACAAGAAGAGTTCTCTTATCATTTATTAATAAATCAATAATGACGTATCTTCCTTGTGGATCAGAATCAATTAATTTCGGTGAAAGCTCCTTTCTCACATAAATAACTACACCTCCTTTTTTCTGCAAAGCAGGAGCTATGAAATGTACCCCCAGCCGGGGGTTAAACAAATATTTTTGATCTTTAAAGATAATATGAGTCTCTTGTAAACAAATAATATCATTTCTGTGTTGTTTCAAATAATGAAAGACTTTCTTTCTTTTCTGTGGTGAATTGAGACCATTAACATTCCAAGTTAGAAGCTTTGCCATTCTTGGCAGGTTGAAGCCTTTGGAACAAAACCTCTACATTTGCAGTCGATGACCTCTTTGGTCTTGCTCCTCCCCCTGGCTCCGAAGTAGACTGTGATGAAACTCCATCATCTACCTTTTGTTGTTGCTGTTGTTGTTGTTGTTGTTCTCTTTCTCTACGTTTATGAGCAGCACGTGTAATTCTCTGTTCCCTTGGGTCTTCCGTTATTTGCAAACTCTGTTGTATAGATTCAACCAATAATTCTTCTCCCAAAAATGGTATTGAACCTACATTCAGCTGTGCTTCTGCCTTGCTTTCTTCCTTTTTTGATCTTGGAGATGGTGGTAGACCTCCTTTTAAAACAGTAACATAAAAATCTCTTGCTTTTGAAATTGTATTAAGACGATATCGTGTGCCAACATAGGTCACCACTATCCCCACAGGTATATCCCATCTAAATTGAATTTGTCGTTTCTTAAGTTCTTCAGCCAAAAAAGCAAAGTCTTTTCTTTTTCTGAGAATTTTGGAAGGTATTTCCTTTAAAACTATCACATCCTGAGCTGCAATCTGAAATCTTTGCTTGTAGAAAGCCTGTATAATTTCATTACGAAGCAATTTTCTAGCAAAGTAAACCACCACATCTCTTGGTAATTTTCTCTGTTTTGCAACCCATGAATTAACTCTGAAGACTTTTTCTATATCTCTCAGCATTCCTTCAGGATCACATTCCAAAATAGAAGCCGGTTCTGCTGCAATTTCTTCTTTCAAATTCTCCTGAACATTTTCCTTCAGGCCTCTTATTCTCAAAGCATACTCCATTTCTCTATATTGTGACATTATAATTTCATTATCTTCTATTTTTTCAACTCTGTCTTGTAATATTTCAACATTATCAACCACCTCATCCACATGGTCATCAATCTTTTCTACAAGACCAGCAAGCCCCTGGAGTGCAAACACAATATCTTCCCTCAGCTCATTATTTTTTTGAGCCAGGAGCTCTGCTGTTTTTTATACAGTCTTATCCAAAGCATCTTGTAAATCCTTAAGTGTAATTGCCTGAGGTGGAGGAGAAGGTGGGGAAGATTTAGGTTTAGGTTGTTGTAATTGTAATTGTAATTCAATTTCCTCTGAATTACTGGAGAGGAAATTGAAGTTTTAGGAAGAGAAAGAGGTCCAGGACGTTTTGAAGCCATTTTTTAAAACAGAGGGGGGAAAAAGAAAAAAAGAAAATTTTTTTTAATCTTTAATAGGAATAAAGAAGAAGAAAAAGCCATTTCCCCTTTAAAAAGAAAAATCTTCTTTAAATAAACCAAGTCTATTACGTTGTTGAAACTTTGTTGCCAGTTAGCAATAGTGAAAGGAAAGTGAAAAGTGAAAGTTCTCAGACAAAGAAAGGAACAAAGAAGCAGGATTCCTCCACCATATTTCTTCACTCCGATTGAAGTAATAACAAGAGAAGATGTTAATTCTCACTGAGTTAAGTTTAAAATAAAATCATCCAATTCTTATCTTCCTGACTGGTCTGTCTGCTTTTAAATTAACTCATGGTTTCCATTTAAACAGCAGCAGTGGAGGCAGCGTCTAGCTTCATTCTCCCACCGGAGAACAAAGGCGTCCAGGAAAGCGGAGCACACCCAGACTCCGAAGGAGCTCTCACACTTCGTCTCCCAGGAAAAAATCTCTGGGAGACTAGTGAGGTTCTACTTCTATCCAGGCGAAGGCTCACCTTCCTCCCTTTGCCCAGGAGGAAGGTTTCAAGCCACAAAACAGCTGATTGGTGCTGTTTTGCCGGCTTTTACACTTCCCTGTGACGGACGGCTGTCAGATAGCCGCCATTGTCATGGCGCAGCCACCGGAAGTCAGGCTAGCTTAATTTCTGAATCCAGCCCAAGCTACAAGCAACCGAAGTCCAAAAGTACTACTTCAAGCTGACTGTAAACAACATGTTTGG
This sequence comes from Crotalus tigris, assembly GCF_016545835.1. Lineage (NCBI taxonomy): Eukaryota > Metazoa > Chordata > Lepidosauria > Squamata > Viperidae > Crotalus > Crotalus tigris. The sequence goes on from NW_024098350.1 coordinate 47,705, forward strand.
AACTGGGTAAGAATAGTGATTTTATCTCTTCTACTTGAAAACTGATTTTCTGGAAAAAAAAGAAAAAGAAAAACCCCAAGAAGCAAAAAGCCTCCAAAAGTGAGAAGGAGGGGGACCTTTGCCCCACCCTCCTGCACATGGAAGTGGCAAATTAAACCTTTCAAGGGAAACAGAAATATATTGAAATGAAAAGAATATAAGACTTAATTTGGATAAATTTGAAATTGGTGGAATCTGTTAAGGTTTTCCTTTTATATCATGAAAATAGAAGTAAATAATTGTCTATTACTGAAAAGAACTGAAAGAACTGGTGCTGACATCTAGTTGTGGGTTGAAAATATACAACAATAGCTAAATTTGATTCTGGTGACCTTCAATGTCTTAATAATAGTGAACAGCTGTGACAAAAAAAGAAAAGAAAAAAGAAAACATCTTGGGCTTTCTACAAAGTGAGAATTATCAACTCTAAAAAAAAGAGAAAAGAATTAACCTTACTGGATTACAAATACTAACTCAACTGTGACTCTAAAGCTGTCTGCAGAGAAAGGAAAACCCTGATTTTTGGCTATCATGGAAAACCAGAGATTTGCAGAAAGAACATACCAAGAAAAAACAAATAGTTTTCAGAAGGAGATCTATACTATGTTGTAACAAATCCAAACAACAATAATTTCAAACCACGAGGAATTAAACATAACCTTGAAAACATAAATGAACACATCTCCAATTTAACTTTACAACATAAAAATTCTCAGAAAATAAAAATACAGAGTGAGCAGAAAAAATAGACAACTGAATACGAGACAGAGGAGAGAGATTTTAAGATGGAATTTAACAATATATGGAAGTATGACTTAACCCGGATGGAAAAAAATTTACAGGAAACTTTTGACATGGAAATGACAAACTACACTTTAAGATTACAAAATAAGTTTGAGGACAAGAAAAAAGATATGGCAAAATGGATTTTGCCAGAAGAATTACGATAACTTGAGAGACAAAAAATAATAAATAAAATTGAGAAAGAAAAAAAGGAAAAGATTTTAAAAGAATACGAAGGGGCAAAACCTTCCTATAAAAACATCTTAACTGCCTTTTGTACCTGCAACAACATTTATAAGATTATGGGAAGATTCTTTGATTCATCGAAGCATATTGAACAGGGAAGATGTTGGGCAAAAAAAAAAAAAGGCTAAAGTGAGAATTAAGAAATTAGATGATGGGAATTACCAGAGGGAATATTTAAAAATTAAACACTTGTTTGAATATGGTTAAAGAAATAGAAAGATTTTGAAATAAATGAAGATTAGTTTAAGAGGGATGAGCCCCTCAAGTAATATAGTATGCCTTCTTTCTTTTTTATTTTGTGTTTGTTTTTTTGACATGAGAAATATAAAAATGTTGGGATAGTTTATATAAAAGAAATGTTTTCTCTGTTTTGTCTCCCCCCCCCTCTTATTTTTCTTTAAGACATGAGAAATGTAAAAATGGGATGGCTTGTATGAGAAAAAAGACTTAAATACTTAAGTGTAACTAATTTTGAGAAAATCTTAACCAATAAGAATGTTTTGAATATTGTGGGGAAAACAAATTTAAATAAGAATGTAAACAGGATTTATGATGAAGCAATCAAGATGATCAATGAAAAGAAGCTTTATATTGATCTGGTTATTATTTGCAGAAACATGAGAAAAATGTTTATATTCAATTATCATTTATTTAAATAAGAACTGTATCAATTTAAGATTGGCAAAAGAGAATATTATTGGAAGAAGAGGAAATCAAGTAAAGCTATATATGGACTATAGAATTATAGAAATTCATTGCTGTTGATTGTTTTTTAAACACTAACCCAGACAACACTATGTTTACCATATATTAAGGTATATGTTAAAAATTAATAAAATGTTTTTTTAAAAAAACATCGTGACATGTCACGATAAGTCACATGACGCAATTGAGTTTGACACTCGGGGTTTAGAGGGTGGGAAAATGAGAAGCAACTTTTTCAGATGAGATAGCTGAAGATGGACCCTAGGCAACTAATGGATTCCAAAAGGAGCTTGGGAATTTAATGAGTAGTTTCACTAAGGCTATGCTTGCAATCTGGAATAGTTATATGACAAGGGACCTGGATTGGAATGCTCCTAAATAGCCCTTCAATCTGCATCAATCCTGGAGTGCCCTGTGGTTTTCTGAGCAGCTCTAAGAGATGACACACCTGAAGAGATGGTTAGAGAATCACTGGGGACAGACAAAGAGTGAATCCAATGGAATGTAAGTAAAAACTCCTATTAAGGATTACAGCATGGTGACAGTAGCAAAATGTAGTTATTTTTCTACTCTTTTCATGTCCATGGATAGGTGTTTATTGGCCATGTTTAAAATGTCTTTTCCTTGTTGAGAAGGGATGAGGCATTATGTGCTGAGCTATTGTGAGGAATATTCTAGTTAACATACTCAGTTTTGCTTGGACTTGGACTGAGTCAGTCCTCTCAAGGTGACTGAAGCATAACCTAACTTTCTTAGGAGGTACAAATTCTGTGAAATTCCTAAGAAAGTGGACAGAGTCATTTGGATGCTGAAACCTACCATTTGTTTACTAGATCCCAGTCCTTACATGACTTACGAAAGTTTCCTGAAGGTGAAATGTAGGCCCTCTAATCCAATCCTTTTACCACATACATGAAGCCACAGGATGTGGTCATTTGTTGATTTGGGGTAAGGGTCATTAGTGTGTCACTGTATAGCAACATTTCCTTCAGGTGCTTCTGAATTCTGCTTAATCATTGTTTCAAAGTTTTGAGAGTTGTGATGTTGCACTTTGAGTTTTCTTCCAAAGTTTGATTTATGAATTTATTATTAGGCAGATGAAACTTTGTGATGCTATTCCATGGACCAACATCTTATTTCTGGATCATAATTCAATCATAGTGTATGGCTTGTAAAATAAACTGAAAAGTACTCCCTGCGGGCTCCCATTCAGGGGTGTCAAACTGCCAACCCACGGGCTGGATGCATCACCAGGAAACTGTGCCCACCCCATTGCCGGCAATGGGGAAAAAGCGCTGATATGTTGTGCGATGTCACATGATGTCGTGAGTTTGACATATCTGCATTACAAGAACAGCAGTACTACAGTCTTTTCTCACAGCAACCTCCTGCTGACTGAAGTGAAAGAACAGATGTTAAGGAACACATCAGAGCTTGTAGTATCTCAATACTGCCATCTGTTGGTGACTTTTAACATTGGAGACATTATTTTTATTTTGTTGTTAATTGCGAAGTCGTGTCCGACCCATCGCGACCCCATGGACAACGTTCCTCCAGGTCTTCCTGTCCTCTACCATCTTCTGGAGTCCATTTAAATTCACACCTATTGCTTCAGTGACTCCATCCAGTCATCTCATTCTCTGTCGTCCCCTTCTTCTATTGCCCTCAATCTTTCCCAGCATTAGGCTCTTCTCCAGTGAATCCTTCCTTCTCATTAGGTGGCCAAAGTACTTGAGTTTCAACTTCAGGATCTGGCCTTCTAAAGAGCAGTCGGGGTTGATCTCTTCTAGGACTGACCGGTTTGAACGCCTTGCAGTCCAAGGGACTCGCAGGAGTCTTCTTCAGCACCATAGTTCAAAGGCCTCAATTCTTTGGCGCTCAGCCTTTCTTATGGTCCAACTTTCACAGCCATACATTGCAACTGGGAAAACCATGGCCTGGACTATACGCACTTTTGTTGGCAGGGTGATGTCTCTGCTTTTTAGAATGCTGTCTAGATTTGCCATAGCTTTCCTCCCCAGGAGCAAGCGTCTTTTAATTTCTTGGCTGCAGTCCCCATCTGAGGTGATCTTGGAGCTCAGAAAAATAAAATCTGTCACTACCTCCATTTCTTCCCCATCTATTTGCCAGGAATTGAGAGGGCCGGATGCCATGATTTTGGTTTTCTTAATGTTGAGTTTCAAGCCAACTTTTGCACTCTCCTTCTTCACCCGCATCAAGAGGCTCTTTAGTTCCTCTTCACTTTCTGCCATTAGAGTGGTATCATCTGCATATCTTAGGTTGTTGATATTTCTCCCGGCAATCTTAATTCCAACTTTTGATTCATCTAGCCCTGCCTTTCTCATGATGTGCTCTGCATATAAGTTAAATAGGCAGGGCGACAGTATACAGCCTTGCCGGACTCCTTTTCCAATTTTGAACCAATCAGTGGTTCCGTGTTTGGTTCTCACTGTTGCTTCTTGACCCGCATATAGGTTTCTCAAGAGACAAATGAGATGGTCTGGTACTCCCATCTCTTTAAGAACTTGCCACAATTTGTTGTGATCCACACAGTCAAAGGCTTTTGCATAGTCAATGAAGCAGAAGTAGATGTTTTTCTGGAACTCCCTAGCTTTCTCCATGATCCAGCGTATGTTGGCAATTTGATCTTAGTTCCTCTGCCTCTTCGAAATCCTGCCTGTACTTCTGGTAGTTCTCGATCCACATACTGCTGGAGTCTAGCTTGTAGGATTTTAAGCATAACTTTACTAGCATGTGAAATGAGTGCAATGGTGCGATAGTTTGAACATTCTTTGGCATTGCCTTTCTTTGGAATTGGAATGTAAACTGACCTTTTCCAATCCTGTGGCCACTGTTGAGTTTTCCAAATTTGCTGGCAAATTGAGTGTAGCACTTTTACTGCATCGTCTTTTAAGATTTTGAATAGCTCAGCTGGAATACTGTCACCTCCACTAGCTTTGTTGTTGCTCAGATTTTCTAAGGCCCATTTCACTTCACATTCTAGGATGTCTGATTCGAGGTCAGTGACCATCTCATTGTGGTTATCTGGGATGTTAAGCTCATTCTTGTATAGTTCTTTTTTGTAGTTTTGCCATCTCTTCTTAATCTCTTCTGCCTCTGTTAGGTCTCTGCCATTTTGGTCCTTTATCATGCCCATCTTTGCATGAAACGTTCCCTTCATATCTCCAATTTTCTTGAAGAGATCTCTGGTCCTCCCTATTCTGTTGTTTTCTTCTATTTCTTTGCACTGTTCATTTAAGAAGGCATTCTTATCTCTTCTAGCTACTCTCTGGAATTCTGCATTCAATTGGGTGTATCTTTCTCTTTCTCCTTTGCCTTTCACTTCCCTTCTTTCCTCAGCTATTTGCAAAGCTTCCTCAGACAGCCATTTTGCTTTCTTGCATTTCTTTTTCTTTGGGATGGTTTTAGTTGCTACCTCTTGTACAATGCTGCGAACTTCCATCCATAGTTCTTCAGGCACTCTGTGTATCAGATCTTTTTATTTAGTTGTTGTATATACTGAAATTAGTTTGCAAGAAAAATTAGGGGCAAGAAAGAAACCCCCAACTGGTGGTCTCCTGGGCAATTGTGATGTCACTGGCTAATCCTTTCACCCCAGAAGTGCCTTAGGTGCTTCTTTGCTTTTGCATATCTGTATAAATCAGAGAAGCTCAAATGTCTTTCCATAATGCAAGTTATAAGGTACATAAATGTGACATTCATTCTTACAGTTGTTCTTACCCAGGGAAACAGTTCATATAGGCTGAAACACCTGTCATTTATTATCGTTGTTATGTGGAAAGGTGTTTTTCGAACACTACATGAAAACTCTCTTAGGGAGAGCCTGGAACCCCCACAGAGCGCGTTTCCAGGTGGCGGATTGGGGGCCCCTACCCATTATGGCTTTTATACTGTAATGGCGGGTTGGAGGGAATCAAATAACTCCCATGGACCAACAGGCCTGGTGAGTGGCAGCTGGCTCCCCAGTATCGACTGAAGGTGGAGACCATATTGGTTGGAATGGATTCAGAAGAACAGCACACAGGGTGGTGGCAGCCACTTGAACAGCGTGTGCACAGTGGTGTAGAAAGCAAAGGGAAGACTACTACACTATATATTTCCCAGGAAAATCATGTTAATGGTGGGAAAACCTAACAATGGCCCCAAGTACGGGCGCCCCTTAAATGGGGCAAGGGTGCTAAGAATCTCCCAGTCCACTAGAAGCATGATAAACCCAAAACTACGAATTGTACGTGGAATCTGAGAAGCTTATATGAAGCTGGGAAAACACACACTATCCAAAAAATGTCCAAATACAATATCTCTATATTGAGAGTGAGTGAAATGCGCTGGCCTGAAAATGGAATGTGTAGAATAAGAAATTATACTATCTATTACTCTGGTGAGAATAGCAAACACCATCAAAATGGAGTAGCTATAATTGTAAACAATCGTGTAAATAAATGTATCAAGTCCTTTATTCCTGTATCTGATAGAGTGATAATGATCCAAATAAATAGTACTCCAGTAAATATGAATGTTATACAAGTTTATGCTCCCACAGTTGACAGCGATGAGGAGGATTTAGAGAAGTTCTACGAAGATATAAGCAGTGTACTGAAAACCCTAAAAAGTAATGATATTACTTTTCCATTTCTCTGGAATTGCCCAGGTGTTGATTGCCTTTATGGTATTTCCCCCATTGAGTTTGGACTTTAAGATCTTCTTCACTCTCTTGATGTATTCACCTCTAATCTTTTTCTTGACTTCAGTGTGCTTGATGTTGTCAGCTTGAAGGATACCCAAGTATTTGTAGTACTCTTCCTCATCCAGACTCTTAATGTTATTTTCGTGGGGCATCTTGATTCCTTCAGTTTTCACTATTTTTCCTTGTTTGATAGTAAGTGTGGCACATTTGTCCAAGCCAAACTCCATTACAATATCTTGGCTATATATACGGACAGTGTTGAGCAGTGATTCTATTTCAGATGATGTTTTTCCATACAGCTTCAGATCATCCATGTAAAGGAGATGGGATAGTCTGGTAGATGTTTTTGTTGTTTGATAGCCATGTCTTGAATTATTCAGTATTGTTGACAGAGGAAACAGTGCAATAACAAATTGTAATGGTGACAATGAATCTCCTTGAAATATTCCTCTCTTGATATTAACCTCTCCCAGTCTCTCACCATTGATCTGCAACTGTGTCTTCCATTGTGCCATCGATCTTTGCACAAATTTTCTGATGTTTCTACTGACTCCTGTTATTTCTAGGCACTTGATTATCCAGTCATGTGGCAGAGAGTCAAATGCCTTTTTGTAGTCAATCCATGCCACATTCAGGTTGGTCTTCCTTTTCTTGCAGTTTTCCAAGATCATTTTGTCTATTAGGAGTTGATCTTTTGTTCCTCTGCTATTGGGGTGGTTTCCTTTCTGCTCAGGTGGAAAGAGATTGTTTTCAACTAGATGCTGTTGTACTGCATCAGCTACCACACTAGTTAGTAATTTGAAAGTTGTTGGTAAGCAGGTAATTGGCCTGTAATTGCCTGGTGTTGCCCCTTTTGCTGGATTTTTCATTATTAGGTAGGTTTTCCCAGTTGTTAGCCACTTTTCAATTTCTCCTCCTTGTAGTATATTGTTGAACTGCTTGGCAATGAGTGGGTGTATAACAGTTAGATGTTTCAACCAAAACCCATGCAGTTCATCTTCACCTGGTGCTGACCAATTTTTGATTTTCTTTGCTCTTTTTTCTACCATTTTTGTTGTTATTACTAGTTCTTTCATTTCAACTTCTGCTTTATTTGCATCCACCTCTTTTAACCAAGCCGCATCCTTGTTGTATTTCTTTGGGTTATCCCATATCTGCTTCCAGAACTGCACTGTTTCTTCCTTGTCAGGTACTGACTGATTCCTTGCAGTTTCTCCATTGATGGATTGGTAGAAACGTTTCTGATTGGATTGAAATTGGAGGTTCTGCCTATAGTTTGCAATTCGAGCTTCATATCTACTGATTTTCCTGGCTATAGCTGTTATTTGTTGCTTTATTATTTCCAGTGCTTCCTTGATCTTCCTTGTTTCTAAGTGGTATTTCTTGATTAGGTATTCTTTGGTCTTCTTGTTCTTCAGCTTCTTTTCTTTCATCTGTTCTAGCTTGCTTGCATGTGATCTTAACTTGCTGATCTTATTTTCTAGTCTAACTTTCCATTTTTGTGGTGCACTGTTTGTTTGTTTTTCTTCTTTATTGATTTTGCATCCCAGGTATTCAGTTATAACTGCAGCTGTGCTGTACATTAGTTGGTTTGTTTCTTGCAGTGAATTGGTGCTTATACTTGATATTGCAGTATTTGCATCTTTTAATGCTTGTGCTAGCTGTTTCTTTGGAACAAGCTTCAATGCAGGCAGCCTTATTCTGTTGTTTTTGTGCTGTTCTAGATGCTCAGTTATTCTTTGTTTCAATTCTTTTATTTCTTTAGTTAGAGGGTTTTGTTCTTCCTGAGGAAGAGGTACCTGGTTTCCAAATGAGAACAGTTGTATATCTCTGCTGGATTCTTTCACTGCCAACTCCCCCTGGTTTGCCTCTACATTCTGAATTACTTCTGGTAAGCCTTTGATTTCTTTGCTCTGGGTAAACCTTTGCAGTTTGTCCAGTTCTGTTTCCGTGGATACTTTATTTCGTGTTATAAATCGGCATTGATCTGCTAGTCTCTGTTCTGTTATTTCTGATTCTGGATGTTGTTCTTTCCAGAACTGGTGCATTTGTTTTAGATATCCTCTTCTTGTTGGACTTGATCTGTAGTAACAGATCATTATTTCTTTGTTTTCAATCACTGTGTATCTGTGACGGGTAAACACCTTTTCTTCCAGAGTTCTGCAGCTGCTGGCCCTGGTTGCTCAGCCAACAGTCCTTTAACCCATTTTTCACCAGATATCCAGGAACTCCAATATCTAGCACGGACCTTGTTAACCTGGGCGACATCCGAGCCGGTATGGCATTCTGTAATTTACGTCTCACCATACTTTTTATGGGAGAGACACTCTTTGTCTGACTCCTCTGATGAGACCTGTCCAGTATAGTTGAACCTCTGGCATAGCTCTCATCTTCCTCAGAGTACACAAGCCCCACAACCACATCAAGATAGTGTCTCACTGGGGGATTATTATTATTATTATTATTTGACAAAGAGGAGAAATTATCTTAGATGAGGATGAAAAACTAAAAAGATAGAAGGAATATATTGAAAAACTTTTTGAGGACACTAGGGATGATATAGATATGGTAAGTATAACAACTGGACCAAATATCACTATGGAAGAGGTTGAACATGCAATAAAAATAGCAAAAACAAGAAAAAACACAGGACCTGATGATATCCCAGTAGAAATTTTAAAATTGCTGGAAGACAATGTGAAGAATTTTTTACTGCAGCTCTTCAATCAGATATATGAAACAGAAAAGATACCAAATGATTGGCTAAAATCAATCTTTGTGACAATCCCCCCAAAAATAAATGCAAAGAAGTGTACTGAATACAGAACAATAAGCTTAATGAGTCATGCCCTGAAAATATTCCTGAGAATAATTCACACAAGAATATACAACAAAATTGAAGAGTGTCTACGTAACACACAATTTGGTTTCAGAAACAATCTTGGTACATCAGATGCGCTGTTCAGCATTCAGGTTCTTGTACAGCGTTGTAGAGATGTCAATCACAGTGTTTACATGTGCTTCATTGATTTCGAAAAAGCTTTTGATAAAATAAGACACAGCAAACTATTAGAAATCCTGAAACAAGAGAGACTAGATACAAAGACATCCAAATAATAAAGAATCAGGTAGCAAATGTGAGACTAGGCCAAAAATACTCAGCTGATGCAGAAATAAGAAGAGGGGACAGACAGGGATGTATTCTGTCTCCACTGTTGTTCAATATCTACTCTGAGTCAATCTTCAACGAGGCACTGGAGAACATCGATGCTGGCATCAAAGTAAACGTTGTTTGGATCAACAATTTTAAGATATGCTGACGATACAGTTCTGCTTGCCAGTAAGCATGAAGACCTTCAGCTCCTCATCAACAGAGTCACAGAAATATCTGAAAAATACGGCTTGAAGCTTAACACCTCAAAAACCAAGATCATGGTCGACAGCAAACAACCCGTTAATTTACTACCAATAAATTTAGAAGGAATGCCATTAGAAAAAGTTGAAAGGATCACGCACCTTGGTTCTAATTTACATGAAAGCTGGGACATGACCATTGAAGTAAAGACAAGGATAGAAAAAGCCTGAACAGCATTCTTCAAAATAAAAAAGGTCTTCTGCAGTCACGACATAAACCTGAAAATCAGGCTTGTCATATGCTATATTTTTTCTATCCTGCTCTCTGGAGTAGAGAGTTGGTCTCTGACAGAAGGCCACCTGAAGAGACTAGAAGCATTTGAAATGTGGATTTACAGTTGGCTGTTATGTATAAGCTGGGTTGACAAAATCAGAAATGAGGAGGTGATAAGCCACCTGGGAAAATCAAGGGAAATCATCAAAACAATTTAAAAAATGAAAATTAGAATATTTCGGACATGTGATGCGACACCCAGAAAAATACAGCATACTCCATTTAATCCTCCAGGGAAAGATTGAAGGCAAACGAGGTCCAGGCAGAAGAAGAACATAGTGGCTTCAAAATCTAAGGGACTGGTTTGGACAAAACTCAGCAGCACTTTTTCGTGTGGCTGCTGATAAAAACAGGATTGCCAACATGATTGCCAACGTCTGATAATGGATATGGCACAAGAAGAAGAAAATATGAAAACTATTTCCAATTAATATAAACCATTCAGAGCTAAGGAGATGGCTAAAAGAAGAAGGAGCTCATTGATTACAAGAAATAACGGATTTCTGTCCCATGATAAAAGTTTCATTAGCCTTTATGTGGAAGCTATGGAGTTGTCCTCAGTATATCATTGACTGGCAACCTTAGTACCTCAGCTACAAGAGTATTTATAAAAGATTGTGGCACTCTTTTATATAGAGATAGAAGGAATATTCTGATATCTATTTCAGAAGGATAGCAATGCTGGATTCTTGTATTTAAGGAACTGTGCTTATCTTTATGAACATGTGGCACTACTATTGTGTGTCACGAGTTCTCATGGGGCAGAGGCCACTTGCTATAGGCACAGAAGATAATAAACAGTATGTAACTCTATTATGTACAGAGCACAAATGAAAACTGAGGCTAAACAAGAGTGCAGTCCATTCCCAATTACACAGTATTTCTGTGCGGTCCACTCCCAAAACAATTAATTACTGTAAAATAATGATTATTGGGAATGAATCCAAGGCATATACAGTAGATCACATCTGAATCTATTATGTCTCTGATCCAAAGTATCAGATCTGTTAATAAATTAATTCACAGGCAACTTTCTATATGTTAGAAAGCATTATGTATAAATGGATGTATTTGCATATATCTGTATATATTCATGTACAGGAGAGTGATATATACCGTGCATAACCAAGGACAGAAGCAACTTAGGAGAAATTTCTTAACAGTGAGAGCAATCTATCAATGGAATAGCTTGCCTTCAGAAGATGTGGTTGCTCCATCACAGGTGGCTTTTAAAAAGAGACTGGACAGTCATTTATCCGAAATGGAATAGGGTCTTCTGCTCGAGCAGGGGATTGGACTAGAAGACCTCCAAAGTTCCTTCCAACTCTATTATTCTATATTCAATGTTCATATCTTAGTTCTCTCCTAAGGAGCTCAAGAAGGTTTTGCATGCTGCTGAGAATTTCATGAAGGCAGAGGTGGAAAATTAAGTAACTATATAAACAAATAGAGATGATCCTTCATTTTAGCCTCAAAAAGGAATTCTGTGAGATAGATTGAACCTGGAAAAACTGATGAGGACATGGCTACTTTTATGCTTGAGTAGAGCCTCAAACCTTTTCCTCCCCGCTTCCAGTCCACCCTGTAACTACAACATCAGATTGACTCTTTGGAATTTTTGGAATTTTTCGAAAATCAGTAGGAGTCCCTTACCCTATTTCCAAGTTATTTTTAAATCCGAGACAGATGCCTTGTAAAAACATGAAGACACTACAGTTACAAAAAAAATTAATTTGTGTGATACATCTGTCTCCCTTCTTCCATTTCAAAAACAACTTAGAATGTGCTTAAAAATGTGATCATTTTTAAAAAAAATGTCTCTAACACATCATTTAGATCTTAAGTTTTCAATAAATAGTTTACTAGATACACAAAACGTGCACTATGGGAAAATAAGCAAGCACATGATTTTAGTGTTATACTTATGAAACTACAAGGGAGCTATAAATATTTTCTGGCCTGCAACACTTTGCTTATAAAATTTAACGTGAATGAAACATTATGGTATATTGATGGAAAGCACGTACAGCAAGAAATATCCAAAGCCAATTACAAAGGAGAATATACATTAATATTCAGGATCCTTTTTTCCACTTACAGACTCATGTTCCTGTATTGGGGTAACTGAGAATTTTACAGAAATCAGCAGGACATTTCAAGACCTGTTCAGGAATTAATGTAGCCTTTTGTAGGCCTTATTGTTCTACCTACAATAATAGTAGATTTTCAATTCAACTTTCATTTAAGAAATGTGAGGGATTTATTTATCAAGCAACTAAAGAAGTTTCCAACTGAGATTTTTGCCTTTGGCCTATTTCTTTGTTAAAGTCCCCCCCCCCCCTGAATAGCTTCTAACATGGTGAATTTTTGAACCAATAGTGATTTTTTAAAAATGCTACAACAATACAGGTATTTTGGTTTTGGGGACTTTGCAGAAAACCAGAGAGTGTGTGTTCATACTATGTAGTAAATCATAGTATACCAAAGTGTAATGTGTCCTGCAGGCTAAGCTAAGATTAAAGTTAACAGATATACAGAGCTATAATCTAGTTTGGAGATGATTTACCTAGGTTGCTGGATTTCCTTGACCAAATTGAGAGTAACAACTTGTCTATGATCAGACCAACTTTAGTAGAAATGAGTATCCCATAGTCAGTCCAGACAACTCGAGAGAGAGAGAGAGAGAGAGAGAGAGAGAGAGAGAGAGAGAGAGAGAGAGAGAGAGAGAGAGAGAGAGAGAGAGAGAAAATCTTATTATCTTAAGCCAGATGTTAGCATATTATTTTTTAAATAATTTTTAATCTGCATTGTTCACATTGTATTTAAACTTTATTTTCAGATCTAATGTATTAGCAAGGAGGGAGTTGGGAGAGCAATTCACTATTAGCCAAACATTTTTGTCTATCCTGTTCAATCTGCTGCAAATTACTCTAGGTCGAAAGTCCAAAATTGAATCTCAGAAGAAACAAACTGGGTGGATATTTTAAATATTCCTATTTCATAGATGCAACTCCATCATCTTTAAAGAAGAACAGATGTTCTCAATATCTCTAAAACAGTTAAAGAAATCTAACAAAAAGCATTTAATCTGATTGGTTCAAAGTCCCTTCATCCCACTGTCAAGTTATCTTCTTGCATACTACCCTGTTTCCCCGAAAGTAAGTCCTACCCCAAAAATAAGGCGTAGGTTTGGGGCGAGGCACACAACTAAAAATCAAGCTAGGGTGGGGGTGGGGTGTGTGGATCTGCCCCACATGCCCCCCCCACTTACCTTGCAGCCAGGCCTCTCCTCGCCGGCCCACTTCTTCTGTGGCGTCTTCTGCAGCCAGGCTTGCATTTCGCGATCAGAGGCCTTTCCAAGAAGGTCACTGCATCCAAGAATCAAGCTATGGATTCTGCAAGAGATCTGGTTGTTTCTGCAAGAGATCTGCAGCTGAGGACTGAGCTATGGGTTGAATCCATAACTCGGTACTTGTCTGTAGAGGCCTTCCGGAAAGGCTTGACTGCAAAATGCAGGCTGAAATACAGCTGCAACATGAAGCTGCTCCTTTGGCCCAAGAAGAAGTGGGCCTGATGGGTGGGGCTGTTGGTGCTGAAGGGGAGTAAGACATTCTCCAAAAGTAAGACCCGGTGCCTCTTTTGGAGGCAAAAAAAATAAGACCCAGTCTTATTTTCGGTACTTGATGAATCTCCCCAGTTTACTTTTAGGTTAGGCTGAGTTGTCTGAGAAGATTCTTATAGTTCAACCAGACATAAGAAAAGAAAAAAATGCTCCAGAGAAATTAAAAGGGTTTAAAGCAGGAATGAAGACCTATAGATGACATTGATTACATATGTTTGGAATGTGGCTCAGGTTTCCAAAGACAAACAAATTCACTTGGGATTTCAGGAACAAAGTTTTATTGAAATAAAGCTTTTACAAAAGCTGGTGGACTTAACTCATGAAGGAGAAAAAGCCAGCCCCATAATTTTTAAAAACACATATTTATATCCTCACACGAAGCTGGTTCCTTCCCACCCCTATCGCATTCAACAGCCCACCTGCTCATCTCGATCAGCTAATCCGAAGTGCCTAAACAGAATAAATTTTATTTGTACCCTCCCAGGAAAAAGCCCCTCGCACTGATGTACCTGTACTGTTTAACCATAACCTTTTGCTGGCATAAGCTCTATCTTTATTTTTGTGTTTCCTCTGCTTGCAATTATGTCAAGTTTCTGTTGAGCTATTTATATGTACCATAACAGCTATCTTGCATGTGCCAAAGCTCCTCCTGTTAAAAGCTGAAGTTACTCCATTTTATAATTGTTAAACTTACTCCTTAAATTTTAGCTAAGATTATTAAGATTAAATGTCATTAAGCAATTTCTAATATATTTATTGTTGAGTCCTTCGCGAAATGGCAAGACACGAGAAGCAGTTGTAGTTCTCAGGAAACTTCTTTATTCATGTGTTCAGCTTACAGTTAGAAGACACCGACAACGCCCAAAACTCCTGGCCTCTTATATAGGCCATTCCCGGGTAAATCTGCAACTTTTGGCGCCCCAGCACTTGTGCATGCGCACAAGTACTGGCGACAGCCTGTCTGGTCCTGGGCAGCTTGCACCTGCCGGAACCATTTGCAATGCCCCGAGCCTGCTTGCACAGGTTCAGGACATAACACCCCTTCCCCCCGGGCTAAAACTATTCCTTATACCATAATAACACATAACTCATTTCTGTAGTGTAGTGCCATGCTCCCCAATACCAGGTATTCCTGGTCTTCCATCAGCCTCAATGCTCTATTTTCTACTAGCTCTGTTTGGCCAAGAGGGTTACAAAATCCTCCAAATACTTAGGAGATTTCCTTGCTCTCTGTGACCTCCTAAGTTCAGGGTGCTTGCCAAGTACCCTCTGATTGAGGGGTGATGCGTGCCTGTCCCCCTTGTTTTGCCTTGGTGATTCCCAAAGGCTGTGCTCCAATGCCTGGCCTGCTTGCTTGCCCACCGGGCTCGTCAGGCCAGAGCTTCTTTCACTATGTGACCTGGTTGTCCCGCCTAGCTGTAGGCTCCCTGGCCCTTCTAAGTGACTGTCACTGTTGGGCGTTTCTGTAGAACCTCCTAGGTCCGTCCAAGACCTGTCAGGAGGCTGTCCGCCCCCTGAATCCCGTTCTGTGCCCGGGCTTGTGTGGGTTTCAGTACAGTCCCAAAACTAAGTTGTCCCCTGAGTGTAGTCAGAGGTGTTGTAGTCGGGATTTGGTTCCTCGACCACCTCCCTGTGTGTTTGCCCCCTTCTAGGGACAGGAATAGTGTCGGGCCAACTCGAAGGAGTATGTGCCAGCTCTCTTGCGGGGAATGGTTTATTGGGATGCTCCCGGGTATTCTCCCTGACTGGAGTACTGAGTGATGCGGGTGAGTAGTGATTATGCCCCCGGGGTAACTCCCTGGCTGGAGTAGGCGTTGATGCCTGGTATCTAGTTGGGCTCCTTGAATTCCTGTTTGGAGCACTCGCGGAATCTTAGATGGGCTGATTGTGGCTTCCCCATTGATAATGGGCATCATCCCATGCCCCTCCCTTTGCCCAAAGGGCTCCCCCTCCCCCCCTGGAAAAGACCCAGGAGTCTCATCGGGAAGGTCCTGTCTAGGGTGAAGTTGGTCAATGTGCCGACGCAGGACACGACCGTTGTCCAGGGATACCTCGTAGGATAGAGGACCTGTGACCCTGGATATAGATGTGGGGACCCATGTATGACCAGGCCCGTAATTACGAGTCCAAACCGGGGCACCCACAAGTAGTTGCCTAGGTGCCCTGGGGTGTGAGACAGAAGGAGGCAGTCTGTCCGGATGCAACCGGTCAAGCTTGGTAGTCAGTTTGCGCCCCAACGAAGTTCAGCTGGGCTTCTCCCTGTAGAAGTGGACGGTGTGGTGCGATAAGAAAGGAGGAAGTCAGCCAACCTGTGATGCCAGTCTCCGTAGGTGAGTTTCTTCAAGGCGTCCTTGGTGATGCGCACCATGCGTTCAGCCATACCGTTGGTGGACGGGTGGAAGGGTGCAGAGGTGGCATGACGAATCATGTTAGCCTGCAAGAAAGCTTGGAATTCAGAGGAAGTGAATTGAGGGCCGTTGTCAGACACAATGATGTCTGGGAGCCCATGTGCAGCAAAAATCCCCCTCAGTACTTGAATAGTCTTTGCAGCGGTGGTGGATGAGACAGGTACAACCTCAAGCCACTTTGAATGGCTGTCAACGAGGACCAAGAAGAATTGACCCTGAAAGGGCCCAGCGTAGTCAATGTGCACCCTAGACCATGGAGATTGTGTTTCCTCCCATCTATGCACAGGAGCTTGGGGCATTTCAGGGCGCGAGCGTTGACAAAGGTGGCATGCATGCACCTTAGCTTCAATGTCTTTGTCTAGGCCAGGCCACCACAAGTGGCTGTGCGCAAGAGCCTTCATTCGTACAATGCCAGGATGACCCTTGTCGAGGGAACCTAAGACCCTAGTCCTCATTGAGGTGGGAATGACAACTCTGCTTCCCCAAAGCAGACAACCCTGAGAGGTGGACAATTCGTTCCTTTTAGACCAGAAACTCTGAAACTCAGGACTAAGACAGTGCTCAGGCCATCCAGACAAAACCCAAGAAAGGACACGTGAAAGTGTGTGATCTGTGCCCGATTCAGCAGCTACATCCCTGGCATTCAGGGGAGACTCGGGCAAGGCTTGGATAGAGAGAATATTGATAGCTGGCGTAGGGTCAGCTTCTATTACCGGCAGGGGTAATCTACTGAGGCCATCAGCATGGCCCATTTCCTTCCCAGGCTTGTGAAGCAGGGAAAAATCATATGCATATAAAAAGATAGACCACCTGAGCATCCTGGGGGAGATGATTTGGGGGGTTTGTTTACGTGTGGTAAACAGTCCCAGCAAAGGCTTATGGTCAGTAAAGACCGTGAAATGCCTACCATATAAAAAAATCATGGAATTTTTTAATTCCAGCAACAACAGCTAAGGCCTCCCTGTCTATTTGAGCATAGTTGCGCTCAGCTGAAGACAATGTCCTGGAGTAATATGCAATAGGAACCTGAGTTCCATCAGACCTGAGGTGGCTCAGTATAGCTCCTATCCCATAAGGGGAAGCATCACAAGCGATGCACACAGGAAGGGACTCATTGAAGTGTGCAAGTACACTGTTAGAAGTGAGCAAGGACTTGACCTCATTACTCTTTTTTTTTATTGAAAATTTTTAAAATTTTTACAAAAAAAAAGAAAAACAACTCTACCCGACCCACCCCAACCCTCCTACTCCCTCCCTCCACCTTCCCAGAGCTGAATATAGGCTTAATTAAAATTTCTTAAGTTTCTTAAAATCTTAAGAAGAAGAATATAAACCATAAATAAGTCTAAATACAATATTTATACAACTTATAAAATAATTAACAATAATATATATATGTAAAAAGCATAACTATTAGAGAAAAAAGAGAAAAAAAATACTTAGAAAGGAGAAGAATAAAGGAGAAAAAAGAGGAAAAGAAATATAAAAAATAAAGTAAAAATAAAAGATATAAGAAGCAAGAAAGAAAAAAGAAAAAAAGAAAAAAAAATACAATCTATAAAATATAAAATTTATATATAAGTTATTGAAAAACTAAATAATATTTTTTATATCCAACCTGTGTTGTACAAAATCTATCCATTTTTCCCATACCGCAAAGAAGTTCTCTTGCGATTGATCCTTTAAAAAGCCGAAATCTTTGCCATTTCTGCCAAATAAGAAACTTTAGAAAGCCACTCTTGCAAAGTAGGCAAAGATTCCTTCTTCCAGTATTGCCCTACTAACAACCTTGCGGCTGTGATTAAATTTAACATCAATATAACCTCCTTAGTGTCACAATCAGTAACAATACCTAACAGAAACAATTGTGGGGTAAATTTAACCCTCCTTCTAAAAATTCTTTGAATATTCCACCATATCTTAATCCAAAAGGCTTTTATATTTTTACACGACCACCAGATATGATAATAAGTAGCATCTAAACAACCACATCTCCAGCATTTAGGCTGTAGGTCAGGATACATACGAGACAATTTTTGTGGATCAAGGTGCCATCTATAAAACATTTTATAAAAATTCTCCCTTAAGTTCTGGACTTGAGTAAATTTAACATTCCTCACCCAGATGGTTTCCCAGGTATCTACTAGAACTGGTTCACCGAAATTTTGTGCCCACTTAATCATACAATCTTTAATTAATTCTGGTTCTGAATCCAATTCTACTAGCACCCCATAAATTCTCTTAATGTGAGTTCGCCTTTGATCCTTTACTTGTTTAAAAAAATTTTCATCTTCTCTAAGCAGGCCCACATTACGATCTATCTTCCATCTATCCACTATTTGTCTATACTGAAACCATGAATATATAATGTTTTCTAGTGCTAAATCTTCCAAAGATTTTAACTGCCAATTTTTACCATCCCATCTGAGTAGTTGTGCGTAGGAAACGCTATCCATCTTAACTCCTCTCTTTATACCCTCTATCGCATGCCAAGGTATAGCCCATAATGGTATTTTAAAATCACTTCTATAATATTTCCTCCAAACCCGAAGTAAAGAAATCCTTATAATATGGGATTTAAAAACCCGATCAACTTTTTTATTAAAAATTAAATAGGCATGCCATCCAAAAAGTAAGTCCCAACCCTCCAAGAGGAGTATTTCTACATTTGTTAAATTAACCCAATCACTAATTAATGTTAAACCACAGCATCATAGTACAATTTCAAATTCGGTACCTTGAGTCCACCTCTCTCACGAGTATCTTGTATAATTTTAAGCTTTACTCTTGTTTTTTTCCCTGCCCAGATAAATTTATTGATACCTTTCTGCCATTCATTTAAATTGACCTCATTCTTTAAGATAGATATCATTTGAAATAAGAAAAGGAACTTAGGCAGGACATTCATTTTGATCACCGCAATTCTTCCCAAAAGAGATAATTGCAACTTCTCCCAATTTTTCAAATCTCTTTGTATCCTGACTCACAACCTTTCATAATTATTTTTATACAATTTTACATTAGAGACAGATAAAATAACCCCCAAGTATTTTACCTTATCAACAACCTCGAAATCTGTCAGATTAACCAAAGTCTGCTTATCCATATTAGTCATATTTTTAGGTAGTATTTTAGTCTTGTTATTATTAATTTTAAAACCCGAAACCCATCCATATTGGTATATCAATTGTAATAACTCTACTACAGAGTAAGTAGGTTGGGACAGTGTAACCACCAAATCATCTGCAAAGGCTCTTAGTTTATATTCTTTTTTATTAACTTCTATTCCTTTTATTTGCTGTGATTCTCGAATTTTAATCAACAATATTTCCAAAGTTAAAACAAACAGCAGAGGTGACAATGGGCATCCCTGTCTAGTCCCCTTTTCTATTGTAAAAACCTCTGACAAGCCCCCATTAACTATAAGTTGTGCCGTTTGTTTTTGATAAATAGCACCAAGAGCTTGTAAAATTTTTTCTCCAAAGTTCATTTTCTCAATTAGTCTTAACATAAATTGCCAATTCAATTGGTCAAAAGCTTTCTCAGCATCTACAAATATCAATCCTGCAGAAACTTGATTATTTTTATCTAAATATTCTAATAAATCAATAATTTGTCTGACATTATTCTTCATATACCTTCCAGTTATAAAACCCGTTTGATCCTTATGTATAACCTGATGCAAAACCCTCATAAGCCTATTAGCTAGTATTTTTGCAAAAATCTTATAATCTACATTTAGGAGTGATATAGGTCTATAATTCTTTGGTAAAGTAAGATCTTGATCTTCTTTTGGGATTAAAGATATAAAAGCTCTACCCCATGACGGGGGGATCTCTGAACCCTGTAATATATTATTAAACAGCTGTCTTAAAGGTTGAATCACCTCTTGTACCAAGGTTTTATAATAAATAGATGTCAAACCATCCGTACCCGGTGCTTTACCGAATTTTAATTCTTTAATCACTGTCTCAATTTCCTCACTGGTAATTAAACCATTAAAGGACTTGACCTCATTGAAACTTGCCTCATGTGTTTGTGACCACTGCCACACTGCCTGTTTATCTAATAGCCTGTGAAGAGGCTCAGCTACACTAGCCTTATGTGGAAGAAAGGAATTGTAGAAATTCAGAAGGCCCAGGAAAGCCTGTAGTTCGGCCTTAGACTTTGGCCTGGGGGCTTGCATAATGGCTTTTAGTTTGGATTCAGCAGGGTGAATCCCAGCAGCATCAATTTTGAACCCCAGAAACTCTGTGGAAGGCACCCCAATTTTACATTTGTCCTTCTTGAGTTTGAGTCCCGTTTTCCTGAACCTTAACAGGACAGCCCTTAGCCTTTCAGCTAGAATGTGCGTGGAGTCTCCAGCAATTAAGACATCATCAAAATAGGGGCAAACCCCTGGTATACCCCGTAGTGTGTTTTCCATTATGCTTTGGAAAATCCCAGGAGCGACATTTACTCCAAATTGAAGTCTCTTTACCTTGAAAGCCCCTCTGTGGGTCACAATAGTCTGAGCTATAGCAGCGTCATCATCAACAGGCAGCTGTTGATATGCTTGAGCTAGGTCAAGCTTTGCAAAAACACGCCCCCCCTTGAGGGAGGCCAGGATATGACTGACCACAGGAACAGGATAGGCATGTTGCTGCAATGCCTTATTCAGGGTGCATTTGTAATCAGCACAGATGCGAATGTCCCCATTTGCCTTGAGAGGCGTGACAATGGGGGTCTCCCAGGGACTGGAGTCAACAGGTTCCAGAATTCCTTGTTGGATCAGTTTATCCAACTCAGTGTCAATTTTACTCTTTAAAGCAAAAGGGACCCTTCTTGCTTTAATTCTAATGGGAGTGACAGTGGGGTCTAGCTTTAAGGACACAGGAGGTCCTTTGAATGTGCCCAGCTGGGGGCTGAAAACATCTGCAAATTCTTTGCAGACTTCTTGTAGGTCGAGTGTTTGTATGCTGCTGAGCCCTGTGATGTGTATTCCCAAGGCCTCAAACCAATCGAGTCCTATGAGACTCGTTCGTTCACCCCCTACTACTAATATGTCTAGTGGACCTTCAAAATCCTTATACTATACGTTAAGGGTGGCCTCCCCCTTAACACACACTCTGGAGTTTTGAAAGTCTGTTAACACAATGTCAGAAGGCCTCAGCTTGGCCTGAGTTCCACTACCGGAACAAATCTTCCTAAACGTTTGCATGGAAATAATTGAAAGGGCAGACCCCGTATCCAGTTCCATAGCTAATGGAACCCCTTGTAGCTTCACCTTAAGTGACAGCTTTTTCTTAATTGGCTTGTGTGTGCCTGTCCTATAGATGCTTCTTCGCGAAGTGCAAAACCCCACCCTATTCTGGCTGGGGACCCTGGTACCTTTCAGGCGCAATTCTTCCTGAGGTTGTACCTTCAGACAGCCCAGGCACACAGCTGCAATGTGTCTTTGTTTTCCGCACGCCCTGCAGATAGCGGAGCGGAACTTGCAGTCGGTTCTCCTGTGGTGACCTCCACAGCCGATGCACTTGGGGAGAGCTGAAGAGCTTCCTTTTTGTTTCCCTTCCTTTGTGGGGTGAAGACGGTCGACTTCCTCGTCCTGATCCTCCTCAGAGTTTCTTTGGACTTCTTCCTGGTGCACGGATGCAGCATCTGGACTGTTCCTGATCGGCCGCATATTCTTGACGGCGCCGCCCGCTGCTTCCTCTGCGGTGACCTCTCTCAAGGCATCTTGGAAAGACAAGTCCTCCTTAGCAAAAAGTCTCTGTTGTAACTCACGATGCCTTAGCCCGCATACGAATCTGTCCCTCAGTCGTTCTTCGAGGTCTTTGAACTCGCAATGTTTGGCGGCTTTCCTTAATACGGCGATGTACTCCTTGGCCGATTCTCCGGGTCGTTGATCCCTCTGCTCGAAGGTGTGGCGCCATGCGATGACGGACATCTTAGGCTGGAAGTGCTCCTTCAGTAGCTTTTTTAGATCTGCGTAGCTGACAGAGTCTAAAGGAACAGGTGCTGCAAGGTTCTTAGTGATTTTGAATGCGTCTTGACCACAAACGCACAGCAGGTGCTGGCGCGGGAAAAGTATCACATTTACCCGGGAAGCGTCTATATAAGAAGCTGGGAGGTTTTGGGAGCTGCTGAAGCCATCTACTTGTAAGCTGAATGCTGAATAAAGGAAACTGAGAACTTCAACTGCTTCTCGTGTCTGCTTCCCGCCAAGGACTCAACAGTGATGATTGTGCTTAATTTATATCTAAGTTTCAACTGAATTAAAAATAATTTGTACTGTATGGACACAAAATTGTAAATCCCCACATTATGAAGATATTAGGGAACTATTATACAATGAATTCGACCAATCTGGCTGTGATAGATAGCAGTGTGTTCAAATTCTCAGGTTTGTTTTTTTTTTTAAAAAAAAAAAATTGATTTACAACCACAATAGGGATCAGAATTTCCATTGCTAAGCAAGATGGTTGTTAAGTCAGTTGTGCCTGATTGTATAGCCTTTCTTGCCATGGTTGTTAAGCAAATCACTGCAGTTGTTAGGTGAATCATGTGATCGTTAGGAAACATTAAGCACCTTTCCCCCATCTTGGCTTGTCGGAAACTGGCTGGCAAGGACGCAAATGGAGGATCACACGATCCCAGGATGCCACAACCATTGTAAGCGTATGCTGGTTGCCAAGTGCCCATATTTTGATCACGTGACCACGGAAATGCTGAAATAGTAGTAAAGTCTGAGGATTGGTTGTACATTACTTTTCTAGTTATAACTTTGAAGGTGACTGAACAAATGGATGTAATTTTAGGACTACCTACTATGTGTGGATTTGAGTGGATTTAGCATCCTTGAGATTAGAAGGTGATTCTAACAGCCATTGGCCTCTTCCAGTGAGAGGAAAGGGCACAGGGCAATTCAGAATGGGAGAGGAAGCCGGAGATGTCCTTTTTCATAAACTGTTGTTTGTTGCAAGTTCAGGAAGCAGTGAGGAGTATAGAGAAAGATTTTTCCAGACAAGAGCTAAGAATTTCTGCTCCAAAGCCCTGGGAGCAGGAACAAGCTGAGAAGAAAAGTATAGACCCAGAGTGCTTTATTCTTTTCAGTGCAGCTTTGCTTAGTTGCACTGTTTTAGATTTGTTCGTGTTTTCTCTCCATCTTGTTCTGATTTTTTGATTAAAGATTGCTAGGTTGTAGATGTCGGGCTTTCTCTCTTATTCCTCAAAGACTTGTTTTGTTATATTTATTCAAACAAAGATCTTTTATTCATTGTTATGCAAGTGTAGGATTTGTATATATACCAAATCCACTTGATCTGATCACCGTAACTGAAAAAGAAAAGTCGGGAAATTTGTTTAAGCTAGCCTTGGGGAACAGGCATCTCCTGTTTCTCCTTGCCCTATCCATATCCTAGGGAAAAGGGGGTGTCACTACCTGCCTGGATGCAATTTTTTTCTACAACAACAACTACACTCAATAGAACAGATACACGAGAATTATCAATGCTTTTATGCCGTACCA
The DNA here is from genome assembly GCF_016545835.1 of Crotalus tigris. Taxonomy (NCBI): domain Eukaryota; kingdom Metazoa; phylum Chordata; class Lepidosauria; order Squamata; family Viperidae; genus Crotalus; species Crotalus tigris. The sequence continues at coordinate 71,414 of NW_024098350.1, forward strand.
AATCCTTTTGACTCTAAGAAGCAGCAACGTTAGAAATTAGAAAAATAATTGTGAAAAATAACTGTATAGAACAAAAATACAACCCATAGTTGTAATCATAAAACAACAGGAACATAAATAATCAGGCAAATAGGACAGAGATAGAAATAGCAATAGAAAGAAAAAAAAAACCCTCTCAAATTCTGGTTTGCATCACGGTGGGACAGGACGCAGGAAGGCAGGGCTTTGCCTTCCGCACCCAATTTAGCCCTGCTGGGGGCCCTAAAAAGGGCCTAAAATCACCCCAAAGAGGCGATGAAAAGGGGGAGGGGGTGCCTTGATCATGGAGAGATGGTGGTCTTTCCATTTGATCCAAGGAAAGCCCCCGCAAACCGGCAAGAGAAAGACCAACTACATTCCTGTAGCCGGCCATTAGCTGTTGACAACCAAAGAAAAAAAAAGCACCAATTAATACTTGTAAACAGCATGTTTGGAACTGAATGAGAATATTGATCCTTTCTTTACTATTTTACAACTGATTTCCTGGGAAAGGCTCCCCAAAAGCTAAAAAACTCCAAATGTAAACGGAAGCAGCGTTTTAATTTTATGGGGTACAGAAACATACAATACTGAAGTGGAAGTAACATAAAGCTATAGTTCTGATAAATTTGAGAACTGAGATAACTGTTAAGATTTTCTCTTTTAAAAAAAACATTAAGGCGAAATATAAGAAATCAATCCTTTGTTTTAAGAGTGAAAAATGGACTTGGAATGACATCTAGTAGTGGATTTGTGTATAGCACTATAATTTGCTTTATGGCTGCTTGATGATTCCTAGCTCAGGAAAACAGCTGGCAATAAAGGAAAATATTTTGGCATACTTATCACCCTGACCTTCTTGGATTATAAATACCCACTGAGCTTGGACTTTTAACTTCAAGAGCTAGTGGGAGAGAAAGAAAAATTTGACCTTGGACTATGCCTGGCTGGGAGAGACTTTTGAGTTGTTTTCAGAGAGGTTGAACATTCTGAACAGTTCAAACATTGTGGATTACAAGCTTGCCTGATTGACAGTTTTTGGATACTTGAGACAAAGGATCACTATAAAATATTGCTTTCAGGACTGAACCTATACTTTGGAATCTATTGGATTATAAAGGCTACATATAAGCAACTAGAATTGCCTAATCAGGAAAGAATGAAACATCAAAGAACAGTATCTCCAACTCCCAACACTCACAGGCTGTTCAGAAAGATACAATGGTCAATAAAATTAAAGGAGTACTTAAAGGATTATTTTGCTTTAAATATGCATAAGGGAACATCAATATCAATGGTCTGGGATGCAGGTAAAGCTTTCATGCGTGGGATTCTGATAAAAATGAATAATGTCCATAGACAAAAGCAGATCCAGAAACGTAAGGAACTGGAAGATGAGATTAAATTATAAGATCTTTGCAAAAATTTTAGCTAATAGGCTTATGAGGGTTATGCATCAGCTTATACATAAGGATCAATCGGGTTTTATAACTGGTAGGTATATGAAAAATAATGCTAGACAAATTATTAATTTATTAGAATATTTAGATAAGAATAACCAAATCTCTGCAGGGCTGATATTTTTAGATGCTGAAAAAGCTTTTGATCAATTGAATTGGCAGTTTATGTTAAGAGTAGTTGAGGAGATGAATTTTGGAGAAAAAATATTACAAGCTTTTGGTGCTATATATCAAAAACAAACGGCACAACTTATTGTTAATGGGGGTTTGTCAGAGGTTTTTACAATAGAAAAAGGTACAAGACAGGGATGTCCATTGTCACCGTTACTATTTGTTTTAACATTGGAAATTTTGTTGATTAAAATTCGAGAGTCGCAGGAAATAAAAGGAATAGAAGTTAACAAAAAAGAATATAAGTTAAGAGCTTTTGCAGATGACTTGGTGGTTACTTTGTCTCAACCTACCTATTCTGTAGTAAAGTTACTACAACTGATTTACCAATATGGACGGGTCTCGGGTTTTAAAATTAACAATAATAAACTAATGTAAAATTGTATAAGAATAATTATGAAAGGCTGTGGGTCAGGGTACAGAAAGACTTGAAGAATTGGGAGAAGTTACAGTTATCTCTTATGGGAAGAATTGCAGTGATTAAAATGAATGTCTTACCAAAATTTCTCTTTCTGTTTCAAATGCTACCTATTTTAAAGAATGAGGTTAATTTAAATGAATGGCAGAAAGGCATTAATAAATTTATTTGGGCAGGGAAAAAACCAAAGGTAAAGCTTAAAATTATGCAAGATTTCCGTGAGAGAGGTGGACTCAAGGTACCGAATTTGAAATTATATTATGATGCTGTGGTTTTAACATTAATTAGTGATTGGGTAAATTTAACAAATGTAGAAATACTCCATCTGGAGGGTTGGGATTTACTTTTTGGATGGCATGCCTATTTAATTTTTAATAAAAAAGTGGATCGGGTTTTTAAATCTCATATTATAAGGATTTCTCTACTTTGGGTTTGGAGGAAATATTATAAAAGTGATTTTAAAATACCATTATGGGCTATACCTTGGCATGCGATAGAGGGGATAAGGAGAGGAGTTAAAATGGATAGGGTTTCTTATGCACAACTACTTAGATGGGATGGCCAAAATTGGCAGTTAAAATCTTTGGAAGATTTATTACATGAAAATATTACATATTCATGGTTTCAATATAGACAAATAGTGGATAGATGGAAGATGGATCGTAATATGGGCTTGCTTAGAGAAGATGAAAATTTTTTTAAACAAGTAAAGGATCAAAGACGAACTCACATTAAGAGATCTGGGTGAGGAATGTCAAATTTACACAAGCCCAGAATTTAAGGGAGAATTTTTATAAAATGTTTTATAGATGGCACCTTGATCCACAAATAATGTCTCTTATGTATCCTGACTTACAGCCTAAATGTTGGAGATGTGGCTGCCTGGACGCCACTTATTATCATATTTGGTGGTCGTGTAAAAATATAAAAGCTTTTTGGATTAAGATATGGTGGAATATTCAAAGAATTTTTAGAAAGAGGGTAAAATTTACTCCACAATTGTTTTTGTTAGGTATTGTTACTGATTGTGATGCTAAGGAGGTTATATTGATGTTGAACTTGATTACAGCCGCAAGGCTGTTAGTAGGGCAATATTGGAAGACCATTTAGCCTTTTATAACTTGTATATAAACTTTGATATTTTATAGATTGTATTTTTTCTCTTTTTTCTTTTTTTATCTCTTTTCTTCTTTCTTTTTTCTTCTTTTTAAAGCACTTTTTCTTTTTAATGCCTATGTTTTTTTCTTTTGTTATATATATCTTATTGTTAATTATTTTATAAGTTGTTTAACTTTTTTTAGGATTTTTAAAATTTTAATTAAGCCTATATTCAGCTCTGGGAAGCTCGGGGGGGATGGAGGGGGTGGTTTGGGAGAGGTTGGGTGAGGGTTGTTTTTTTTGTTGTTGTTGTCTTTTTTGTTTTTTGTAAAAACTTCTAAAAATTTTCAATAAAAAAAAAAATTAAAGGCTGCCAAACAATCCAGCAAAATATCTTGTTATGTTCTCCAGAGAGAATTTGCCTCTATGGAAGGAGATGAATGAGAAATTGTATTACATAATTGCTTATTGATTGAAAAGGATATGACAATAAACGAACATAATATAAATAGTTTAACAAGGTATGGAGTAAGCACAAGAAGACACTCAGTTCCAAATTGCCACACATTGTTAACAATAACAAATATTAATTTTTAAGAAGGTGTTGAATAAGATCAGATCAATGGAAACATCACAATTCTTAGAAATTACGTGGTAAATGGTGGTAAATAAAACCAGCACAAAATCTTATGAAAACATTATTCAAGAATATAACAAAACTCATAAATGGTTTCGGTATTTACAGATTAGTACTATAGTACAGAAGGAAATGCAGAAATGTGGAGGTTTATCAGCCTTAATAGAATTCTAATATTTTGTAATGCAACAGTCTGGACATTTAATGACTATGATTGCCAAAATGGATCTCAAATATTCAAAAATGTGTTGGAAATGTAATAAAAAGTGGGAAGTTTTTATGGTTTATTTTGATAAAGTAATTTAGCGAATTTGGAAAGTGAAAATGCTTTCTAAAGATGCAACAATTTTTTTGTCTTGCATTTTCGTTACTATCCATTATATTTCTGTTAAATATCACAAAACCTTATATACTAGTAATGTGCACTGAATTAACATATCTGGTTTTGGCAGTAGAAATGAAACAGGCAAAGAGTCAGAAACTTCCAACTGTACCTTCCCCAGAAGACCGACAGCTCAAATTATGAAGTTTAAGTTTAAAATATGTTTAAAATAACTGCATAGTTGAGATATAAAAATTTCGTTGGTCCAGTACAATTTGACAACCATTTATTGATGATAACACTTGGAAAAATATGTTGCCACACTCTCCCACTTGACTTGTTTTCCCATTTTATATGTGTTTTACAGAACTTCACTGTTTATTATTCTCTTTTGGTTACTTGGTATAATCTCACCAGAGATCTATTCAGGATTGACAGGTTCAAACTGTCTCAGGATTGACAGGTTCAAACTGTTCCCAGATGTCATTCCTAAGCATTCCTTCCATCCAGCTGATTTCTAATTCCAAACTGATCCATTTGCTAATAACTCATAGCAGTTTGTGGCTCTTCCAGCCAATCCTTCTGTACAAGATTGGATTTAAAGGTCACTTTAAAAAAGAGTCTTCACATAGAACTCTGGAGACATAATGACAGAAAAGTAATTTCCCCCACTTTTTTCCCAATGATGAATGACCTAAATTTGGGCCTGAACATATATCCAGTTGGATTTGCTTATCCTTTTCCATCTACAACACGCCACTTACACTCCTGAGATCCTCAGAATCAGTGAGCACCCCATGATTGGTATAAAGGGAAATGCCACTTGGGAACAATCCTATCAAAAGCCTTTGATGCTGTCATATTCCAAAAACTAGCTAGATTTTTCATAGATCCACCCTCCACACAATTGGTAAACTCCTTGGCCACTTTGTGAAAACCAGTTGGATAGTTCATACTCCTTGGGTAGACTAATCTAATTGGCCCTACAACCTCGCACGGATTTGTGGCAACCTCTCCCCAAATCTGTGATGAGTGTGATGTATTTACTTTATTCCACTTTTATAGTATTTGTTGTTGTTGTTAATTGCAAAGTCATCTCCGACCCGTCGCGACCCCATGGACATTGTTCCTCCAGGTCTTCCTGTCCTCTACCATCTTCTGGAGTCCATTTAAATTCACACCTACTGCTTCAGTGACTCCATCCAGCCATCTCATTCTCTGTCGTCCCCTTCTTCTATTGCCCTCAATCTTTCCCAGCATTAGGCCCTTCTCCAGTGAGTCCTTCCTTCTCATTAGGTGGCCAAAGTATTTGAGTTTCAACTTCAGGATCTGGCCTTCTAAAGAGCAGTCGGGGTTGATCTCTTCTAGGACTGACCGGTTTGAACGCCTTGCAGTCCAAGGGACTCGCAGGAGTCTTCTCCAGCACCATAGTTCAAAGGCCTCAATTCTTTTGCGCTCAGCCTTTCTTATGGTCCAACTTTCACAGCCATACATTGCAACTGGGAAAACCATGGCCTGGACTATACGCACTTTTGTTGGCAGGGTGATGTCTCTGCTTTTTAGAATGCTGTTTAGATTTGCCATAGCTTTCCTCCCCAGGAGCAAGCGTCTTTTAATTTCTTGGCTGCAGTCCCCATCTGAGGTGATCTTTGAGCCCAGAAAAATAAAATCTGTCACTACCTCCATTTCTTCCCCATCTATTTGCAGGAATTGAGAGGGCCGGATGCCATGATTTTGGTTTTCTTAATGTTGAGTTTCAAGCCAACTTTTGCACTCTCCTTCTTCACCCGCATCAAGAGGCTCTTTAGTTCCTCTTCACTTTCTGCCATTAGAGTGGTATCATCTGCATATCTTAGGTTGTTGATATTTCTCCCGGCAATCTTAATTCCAATTTTTGATTCATCTAGCCCTGCCTTTCTCATGATGTGCTCTGCATATAAGTTAAATAGGCAGGGGGACAGTATACAGCCTTGCCGGACTCCTTTTCCAATTTTGAACCAATCAGTGGTTCCGTGTTCGGTTCTCACTGTTGCTTCTTGACCCGCATATAGGTTTCTCAGGAGACAAATGAGATGGTCTGGTACTCCCATCTCTTTAAGAACTTGCCACAATTTGTTGTGATCCACACAATCAAAGGCTTTTGCATAGTCAATGAAGCAGAAGTAGATGTTTTTCTGGAACTCCCTAGCTTTCTCCATGATCCAGCGTATGTTGGCAATTTGATCTTTAGTTCCTCTGCCTCTTCGAAATCCTGCCTGTACTTCTGGTAGTTCTCGATCCACATACTGCTGGAGTCTAGCTGTAGGATTTTAAGCATAACTTTACTAGCATGTGAAATGAGTGCAATGGTGCGATAGTTTGAACATTCTTTTGCATTGCCTTTCTTTGGAATTGGAATGTAAACTGACCTTTTCCAATCCTGTGGCCACTGTTGAGTTTTCCAAATTTGCTGGCAAATTGAGTGTAGCACTTTTACTGCATCGTCTTTTAAGATTTTGAATAGCTCAGCTGGAATACTGTCACCTCCACTAGCTTTGTTGTTGCTCAGATTTTCTAAGGCCCATTTCACTTCACATTCTAGGATGTCTGGTTCGAGGTCAGTGACCATCTCATTGTGGTTATCTGGGATGTTAAGCTCATTCTTGTATAGTTCTTCTGTGTAGTTTTGCCATCTCTTCTTAATCTCTTCTGCCTCTGTTAGGTCTCTGCCATTTTGGTCCTTTATCATGCCCATCTTTGCATGAAACGTTCCCTTCATATCTCCAATTTTCTTGAAGAGATCTCTGGTCCTCCCTATTCTGTTGTTTTCTTCTATTTCTTTGCACTGTTCATTTAAGAAGGTATTCTTATCTCTTCTAGCTATTCTCTGGAATTCTGTATTCAATTGGGTGTATCTTTCTCTTTCTCCTTTGCCTTTCGCTTCCCTTCTTTCCTCAGCTATTTGCAAAGCTTCCTCAGACAGCCATTTTGCTTTCTTGCATTTCTTTTTCTTTGGGATGGTTTTAGTTGCTACCTCTTGTACAATGTTGCGAACTTCCATCCATAGTTCTTCAGGCACTCTGTCTATCAGATCTAATTCCTTAAATCTATTTGTCACCTCTACTGTATATTCATCAGGAATATGATTTAGTTCATACCTGAGTGGCCTAGTGCTTTTCCCTACTTTTTTCAATTTAAGCCTAAATTTTGCAACGAGAAGCTCATGATCTGAGCCACAGTCAGCTCCTGGTCTTGTTTTTACTGACTGTATAGAGCTTCTCCATCTTTGGCTGCAGAGCACATAGTCAATCTGATTTCTATGTTGACCGTCTGGTGATGTCCATGTGTAGAGCCATCTTGGGTTGTTGGAAAAGAGTGTTTGTTATGACCATCGTATTCTCTTGACAAAATTCTATTAGCCTGTGCCCTGCTTCATTTTGTATCCAAGGCCAAACTTGCCTGTTATTCCGGTTATCTTTTGGCTTCCTACCTTAGCATTCCAATCCCCCATGATGATAAGGACATCATTTTTTGGTGTTAATTCTATAAGGTGCTGTAGGGCTTCATAGAACCGGTCAATTTCATCCTCTTCAGCACCAGTGGTTGGGGCATAGATTTGGACTACTGTGATATTGAATGGTTTGCCTTGAATTCGAATTGAGATCATTCTGTCATTTTGGGGATTGTATCCCAGTATTGCTTTTCCTATTCTTTTATTGACTATGAAGGCTACTCCATTTCGGCTTTGGCCCAGTCGCTTCATTCTTTCTGGCGCTACTAGTACTAGCCCTCTGCTCTTCCCCAGTAGCATATTGGACACCTTCCGACCTGAGGGGCTCATCTTCCAGCGTCATATCTTTTTTCCTTTTAGTACTGTCCATGGGGTTTTCATGGCAAAGATACTGGAGTGGTTTGCCATTTCCTTCTCCAGTGGATCACATTTTGTCAGAACTCTCTGCTATAACCTGTCCGTCTTGGGTGGCCCTGCACGGCATAGCTTATAGCTTCATTGAGTTACGCAAGCCCCTTCGCCACGACAAGGCAGTAATCCATAAAGAGGTTTATAGTATTAGGAAATGTAATCTAACCTTAAGATGAAGCAGTTCCACTTTCCCCCAAGGCATGGTCTTGTAGAAGGAGGAACGATGAATTCTGCAGTTGCTGTTTATAAATCAGTTCTGTATTTGTTCGTTTCATTGTTTTTTCCTCTTCCTTGAAGAAATAGACCAGCTGGACAGTAGCTGGTTAGATTCAATTCTCCCACTCTACAGGCCAAGGTATACGTTCCTTCTTTCTGGAACTATATCTATCCTAATATACAATATATTCCAATATATTGCCCTCTTTCATGTTATTTTAATTTGAGAGAAGTTTAAAAAGACAAGCACAGTTGTCAAATCAGATACTCCCATGTATTTAAATATAAATATAATGTCTTTTAGATCCCAGCAGATTAGTCTCAAAGGACGTTTGATCGTCATACTTTTAAAAAAATCTCTTACTTATATTTGCAAACTGTTAACTAATGGCTTAACTAAAACAGAGACATGCAAGGGAATTCTATGAATGTAATGCATGCTGTACCACAGTTTTATATTTTACCCTCAAAGAGTATTAAATTCTTATTTTAAAAACACAGAGATAAGGCAAACATATGCAGATGAGATGGCTGAGACTCTGCTTAAGTTCCTCAGCATTTCTTCTTTCTCTAAAATTTTACAATTACAGTAAAATGGCGATTTAAGAGTCTCATTGGAAGAAAGGAAATCTGTTATTCTGAAATGTTTGTTGCTCCTGGAACTATATTATTGGCATCAATTTACATCATATCTGTAATGACATCATTCAGCAAGTGGCATAAATGATGCAATTTGTATAATGATGCCAAGCTGACAACATGTATTGTATATTGCTGCAAATGTCATGACATTAACTGCAGGATTCCAATCTACTCTGGATGCAAGCAAATTGTAATTTATTTCAGGGGAATGGCCAGGTGGAAAAGTTGTCTCTTGTATTCAAAGTCTACTAAGTTGGGGTTGGCTAAATTAATGTCTTTTTCTGTATTATATAAAATACAAATTTGATTAAGAAATGGGTAGAATGATAAAAAGTCATCAGCAATATCTGTCCGTCCTGGGTCTCTGGAATCCACTCCCTACTGAACTGTCTCAATTGTCTTACTGGCTTCTTGAAAAGCCTTTAGACAGATTTATTTACACAAGTATTAAATGCTGGGTTATTCTTATTGGTTGATTTTAATTCTTTTAGTAATCCCAGCTTTATATTTTAAATATACTGTAGTTTGATAATTTTTTTCAAATAATTCTACTATAAATGAAGAGAATATGTCAATAAAATTGCAAAAATTACAAACAGAAAAATGTAAAAGAAAGAAAGAATGGAAAGATGGAAGGAGAGAAGGAAGAAAGAATGGAAAAATGGAAGGAGAGAAGGAAGGAAGGAAGGAAGGAAGGAAGGAAGGAAGGAAGGAAGGAAGGAAGGAAGGAAGGAAGGAAGGAAGGAAGGAAGAAGAAAAAAAAGTAACTTTCCCCTTCATTCCAGCAGGTAAAAACAATTTTAATAGCTTATCATTGTCTCAAAATAAAACATAATATCTCTTCTTCCTATAGCTCATGCATGTTACAGATAAGGAAAACTGAGTCAAAATGCTACGTCAATTAATCTTTGTCAGCAAAGGTCCAGTAAGAGCAACTAGATATAGCTATTTTCTTCTTTAAATCCTGGTTGAACAAGCTGATCTTACAATTCTTTCCTTTTTAAAAATTATTCTTTAACCCCTTAAAAAAATGTCCCAGAGGTAATTTTCTGCTCATCTGTGTTTCAAAGTAAAAATCATTAAGAACTTTAACATATTTCTTTTGTATTAATAAGTAAAATGTATCTTTTGTTTGTCACTTTTAAAAAAGTTCTGCCAAATCTTTTTTAAATCCAGAAGAAAAAAAATAATATCCAGTTCACTTTCCTGGCTTAATATCTGTTCATCTTCTTTAGAGAATGAGTCATCCATCAGATCCATCTGTATTACATTTAAATCCCCCTTCAAATTAATTTCATAGATATCTACTGATGTTTGTTCTTGTTTTACAGCTTCATTAGAACATGCTCTGTGAATTTTATCAAGCATTTGATCCCTTCTGTCCAAAAACATGGCTGAAAGGTATTCAAAAGCTTGCACTAAGATTTTTTTTTAGACTCCGGATCTAGTGTCTACTCTTCAAAATATGCTTATCATAAAAACAAAACTAATCTCCATTTTCCCATAAGAAAATATCTTCTAGATAATTCAAAACTATAATTCCTCTAGTCCAGTGATGGCAAACCTTTTAGAGACCAAATGCCCAAACTGCAACCCAAAACCCACTTATGCATCATCGGGTGCAGGGTGGGTGTGGCCCATTGGGTGGGTGTGGCTGCAGTGGTAACAGCAGACTGGGTGGGACTAAAAAGTTCAAACAATCAATTCCAATTTGGCAAGATCTTTTTTTTCCCCACGAGAAGTTGAAATTGACTGATTGATTGAACCTTTTTTTTTTTGTACACGGTGGAGGCCTAAAGTGAAAAGGTTTTATAAAACCCAGCTGAAGGCCTAGGACTGGGGCGATGGCACACATGCCCACATAGAGGGCTTTGAGTGCCACCTCTGGCACCTGTGCCATAGGTTCGCCACCACTGCTCTAGTCCCTAAATCTGTTATTAATTTTTCAAAATCCACCAAAATCTACCCCTTTGCTGCATAGTCCACCCCCCAAAAATCATACATTTAAAAAACTTTTAAGATTAAATTTACACCATTGTCTTTTAAAGAAGTCAAAATGCACCCAAGAAATAAGCATGTAAAACCTTGCTGGTCCAAAGAGACTTAATCTCCCCAACATGCTAAAAATAAAAAATAAAAAAGTTATTAAGGTATTCAGTTATTAATATTTGTAAAGGCTTTATGGGTATGAGCTTGATGTTCTCAGCCACTCCATTCATAAGCTAACCACAAAATGGCTCAATAAATTCTGCTTTGTTCCAGAATAGATTATGGGAGCTTGGATTTATCATCCAGGCCTGATTCCATTTGCAAAAGCTGTTTTGCTAACAAGCAAAAGTCAACACTATGTCAGTTCACCATGGCACTTACATTTCCTCTTTGTTTTAAACACAATTTAACATTGATTTAAAATGTCGTGAGATACAGATTTGTAGAGTAAATACTGTAGGTTTCTATCCCTATAATATATGTTGAGCAATTTATGGATTGAAGCTTCCCAGCCTACAAATCACACCAAAATGGCAAAATGTCTTGATTTTAAAGATACTAATTGAAAACTGCTCCAGTTTTTATCCTTCAGTTCAGCTTACTGACTGAGGAATTCTGGGAGTTGAAGTCCATACATCTTAAAGCTGCTGAGGTTGAAAAACACTACCTTAGGAGATGGCACCACACATGCTGCCAATCTTTTCTAGAAACCCACACATATCTTCTGCCCCTTTCATCCCCAAAGCCCCCTTTAGGAAGCACAGAAGATTGAAGCAGAGTCTTGAAGAAAGTCAATATGTAGTTTAGAGTGCCAGGACTGGGTGGAATCCTTTAGCACAATCCCCAGACCTCTTTGAAGTTAGTGCAAAGCTGTAATTTTTAATGCCACAAGAGAGGTTAATAGTTAAATGCATGGGGAGCAATTGTGTTTACATTTAATTATCAACACTATATTTAAAATACAATATACAATTAATTTAAATTACTGTATCCATGATATAACAGGAATAATTCTCCTCTTGGGAGATGATGCTTATAGTCACTGGACATTATTTTTGCCTGGGTCATGATCATGAGAAGAATAAGATCTAACTACTGTATTTCTGCTAACAGCTTCCTTAGAACTAGCCCTGGAGCGTAAGAATCTCAACTAAATTGAAAGGGAATGTTAGCACCCTTAAACCTCATCAGGATAAAGTCAAATAGAAATTTCTACCTTGTTGCAGTGCTGGTTGGCACCTACTTCGAGGATACATATGGCACTTATTTTGGGGATATATCCTACTTCTGGGATACATCCAACGTAGGCTATTCTTCTACCTTAGCCAAGATTTTGCATTCTCATCTTCTGAAATCAAAATAGGCTTGCTGTAATTTCTTTTTCTATGTGGACACACATCTCAACCAGAATGAAAGATCTTTAAATTTATCTTGCCCTAGGGTTTTACTGTCTGATGTTGGTTATAATATCCAGCAACCTACTTTTTTCACATCATGGAAGATACAAGAAGACTCTTTTCCCCCAAAGGCCAATTTCAACTTAAAATTCATGTCTCCCAGAGAGCAACAGAGAGTTTCAGGGTCCTTGACTTTTAACATGCTTCAAGTTTAATGCTACAATTGCTTCCTGTCTTCTAGAGCAGTGGTTCTAAAACATTTTTGCTCAAGACCCCTTGACATTCTTAACAATTATTGAGGATTCAAAGAAGTGTGTTTTACGTTGGTTATATCTATTGACATTTTGATAAGAAATTAAAACAAAGAATTTTTAAAATATTAGTATATTTGACTTTGCAGATCTCCTGAAAGGGTCTTAGGGACTGTTGTGTCCTGAGCCTGCAAAGGCAGGCTCGGGATGTTGCAATGGTCCCGGGCTGTTGCAAGCTGCCTGGGACCAGACTGAGTGGTGCCAGCCTGCGCGCATGCGCAAGGTGCGAAAGCGCGCCATTCTTTGTTACCTTTTTCCCCGGGGATTCTATTTAGAGGCAGAGAGGCCTGCGAGCCTCTGAGTTGTGTTGGAGAGAGCTGAAGCAAATAAAAGCTGTTATAACCACCAGAATGTGTGCTCTTCTTTTGCCGTTGACTCGAGGATTCAACACTGGCGATGAAGGTGGGATCGCTTACAAGATAAAGAAAGAAGACTTGTAAAGCTTACCCAAGGAGTCCTGGAGAGAGGAAGACAGCATTAAACAGCGTCGCTGGAGGTAAGCTGGCTGATAGACCCCTTCCTAGAATAAGAAGCAAGGATGGTGAAGATAGGGAGATTGTCTGAATTTGACGTTACTCACCCAGAAAGATGGGAGTCTTATGTTGCTAGAGTAGAAAATTACTTCAGAGTGAATCAAGTTAGAGAAGATGGCTTGAAGGCTGCTACTTTACTGTGTGTCTGTGGTCAAGATGCATTTGAAATTGCAGAAAATTTGGCAGCCCCTGCTCCTCTTGAGTCTGTCACTTACACAGACTTAAAGAAGTTATTGAAGGAACATTTTCAGCCCAAGTTGTCTGTCATTGTGTGGAGGCACATGTTTGAACAGAGGGATCAAAGAGCTGGGGAATCAGCCAAAGAATACATTGCAGTCTTGAGAAGAGCAGCTAAGCCCTGTGACTTTAAAGATTTAGAAGAAAGGCTGAGAGACCGATTTGTATGCGGGTTAAGAAACAGAGATTTACAACAGAGACTCTTTGCAAAAGAAGATATTTCTTTCCAAGATGGCTTGAGAGAGGTCACTGCAGAGGAGGCAGCAGGCGGGCGGTCAAGAACATGAGGCCCATCAGGAAGAACCCAGAAGCAGTCTCCGTGCACCGTGAGGGAGTCCAGGAGAGCTCGAAGGAAGATCCTGAAGATGAGGTGGATCATCTCTACCCATCCAAAGAAAGGAAGCAGAGAGAAGGCAAAGAAAAGGTTCCAGCTGTGTCCAAGTGCTTCGGGTGTGGAGGTCGCCATAAGAGGGCCAACTGCAGGTTCCATTCTGCAATCTGTAGAGCGGGTGGAAGGCAGGGCCACATAGCATCTGTTTGTCTGGGCACAACCTCAGAAGGCACAACCTCAAGAAGAATTGTGTCTGAAAGGTACCAGGGTCCCCAGCCAAAACAGGGTGGGTTTCTGCGCATCACGCAGAAGCATTTGTAGAACAGGCACACACAAACCACTTAAGAAGAAGCTGTCACTTAAGATGAGGTTACAAGGAGTTCCATTGGTTATGGAACTGGACACTGGGTCTGCTCTTTCAATCATTTCTATTCACACTTTCAGGAAGATTTGTAATAGCAGTGGGTTTCAGGCCAAACTTAGGCCATCCAATATAATCTTAATAGATTTTCAAAATTCCAAGGTGTGTGTAAAGGGGGAGGCCACCCTTACAGTACAGTACAAGGATTTTGAAGGTCCATTGGATGTATTGGTAGTTGGGGGTGAACGAACAAGTCTTATTGGACTCGATTGGTTTGAGGCCTTGGGAATCCAAGTTACAGGGCTACACAATTTGCAAACGTTAGGCCTAGCAGAGGTCTGTAAAGAGTTTGCAGATTTATTCAGTCCACAGCTGGGATCTTACAAAGGGCCTCCAGTTTCTTTGAAACTTGACCCCACTGTCACTCCCATTAGGGTGAAAGCAAGGAGAGTACCCTTTGCCCTTAAGGGGAAAATTGATGCTGAACTGGATAAATTGATCCAGCAAGGTATTTTAGAACCTGTTGATTCAAGTCCATGGGAAACCCCCATAGTTACGCCTCTCAAGGCTAATGGGGACATTTGCATCTGTGCAGACTACAAATGCACATTAAACAAGGCATTGCAACAGCATGCGTATCCTGTACCTGTAGTCAGCCATATTTTGGCTTCCCTCAAAGGGGGGGCATGTTTTTGCAAAGTTAGATCTGGCACAGGCTTATCAACAGTTACCTGTTGATGAAGCTGCTGCTGAAGCACAGACTATTGTAACCCATAGAGGGGCATTCAAAGTCAAGAGACTACAATTTGGAGTAAATGTAGCTCCTGGAATTTTCCAAAGTGTTATGGAGAACACCCTGAGAGGTATCTCAGGGGTTTGCCCCTATTTTGATGATGTCCTTATTGCTGGAGAATCCATTCAGAATTTAGCTGAGAGGTTAAGGGCTGTTTTGCTTCGTTTCCGAAAAACAGGCCTAAAACTTAAAGAAGATAAATACAAGATAGGAGTTACTTCTACAGATTTCCTGGGATTCAGAATAGATGCCAGGGATATTCACCCTGCTGAGTCTAAATTAAAAGCCATACAGCAGGCTCCTAGGCCTAAGTATAAAGCTGAGTTACAAGCATTCCTAGGCCTCTTGAATTTTTACAACACTTTCCTACCTAACAAGGCTCATGTAGCAGAACCACTTCATAGGCTTTTAGACAAGCAGGCAGTTTGGCAATGGTCCCAAGTACATGAAAAAAGCTTCAATGAGGTCAAGGCCTTGCTTACATCTAATGATGTGCTTGCACATTTCAATGAAAACCTACCTGTCTGCATCGCTTGTGATGCTTCCCCTTATGGGGTGGGGGCTGTACTTAGCCACTTAAGAGCTGATGGGACTCAAGTTCCTGTTGCATATTACTCCAGAACCTTATCATCTGCTGAGCGAAATAACACTCAGATAGACAGAGAAGCCTTGGCCATTGTAGCTGGAATTAAAAAATTCCATGATTTTTTATATGGCAGACATTTCACGGTCTATACTGACCATAAGCCTCTGTTGGGGTTGTTTACCACTAACAAACAAACTCCCCATATCATCTCTCTTAGAATGCTGAGATGGTCTATCTTTTTGTCAGCCTATGATTTTTCATTGATTCACAAACCTGGCAAGGAAATGGGCCACGCTGATGGCCTAAGTAGATTACCTCTGCAACTGGTAGAGGCTGACTCTGCCCCTGCCATCAATATTCTCTCCATTCAGGCGTTGCCTGAGTCTCCCCTAAATGCCAGGGATGTGGCTGCTGAATCAGCCACAGATCTCACACTTACTCATGTGCTTTCATGGGTTTTGTCTGAATGGCCTGAGAGTTGTCCAGGTACTGAGTTCCAAAGCTTCTGGCTCAAGAAGCATGAGTTATCCACTTTTCAGGGTTGCCTATTGTGGGGCAGCAGAGTAGTTATTCCTACCTCATTGAGACCTAGAGTCTTGGCATCTCTCCAAGAGGGTCATCCTGGCATTGTCAGGATGAAAGTGCTTGCGCGCAGCCATTTATGGTGGCCAGGATTAGACAGGGAAATAGAGGCCCAAGTGCATGGATGCCACTTGTGCCAGCGTTCACGCCCTGAAATGCCTCAGGCTTCTGTGCATAGATGGGAGGAGACACAGTCACCTTGGTCTAGGGTGCATGTGGATTACGCTGGGCCCTTTCAAGGACAATTCTTCTTGGTCCTTGTTGACAGCCATTCAAAATGGCTTGAGGTTGTTCCTGTCTCTTCCACTACTGCTGCCAAGACCATTCAAGTACTAAGAGAGATTTTTGCTGCTCATGGCCTTCCAGATGTTCTGGTTTCAGATAATGGTCCTCAATTCACTTCTTCTGAGTTTCAGGCTTTCCTGCAGGCCAACATGATTCGTCATGCGACTTCGGCGCCCTTCCACCCACCAATGGTATGGCTGAACGGATGGTTTGCATCACCAAGGATGCTCTCAAGAAACTGACTTACGGGGACTGGCATCACAGGTTGGCAGATTTTCTTCTTGCTTACCGCACCACACCTTCTACTTCCACTGGGAAGAGCCCGGCAAAACTTCGCTGGGGGCGCAGACTGATCACCAAACTTGACAGGCTGCATCCAGACAGGGTGGCTCCTCGGGTCCCCCAACCAAGGGCACCAAGTTGGTGCCCCGGTATGGACCCGGTATGGACCCGGTTACCTGTGGGTTCCGGTGCCCCGGTATGGACCCGGTTACCTGTGGGTTCCGGTGGTAGTACGCAAGGTCACTGGTCCATTGTCCTACGAGGTTTCCCTGGACGACGGTCGTGTCCTTCGGCGGCATATCGATCAGCTGCGTACGAGACTGGACTCTCCCTCTTCAACTCCTGGGTTTTCTCTGGGGGGGGACCACTGTGGGCAAAGGGAAGGGTGTTGGCAGCAATCAGGGGCAGACGGAGAGACAGAGGAAGGCCTTTCCCAAGGTTCCGCAAGTGTCCCTAACAGGAATTCAGGGGAACAAGGAACAATACAGGCACCAGTACTTACACCAGCCAGGGAGTCACCCAGGGGGCATACTCATTATTCACAACCCCACTACAGCACTCCAAGCAGGGAGAATAACCGGGAGCATCCAAACAAATAACACAAGAGAACTGGCATCCAAACAAACAAGCTGGCCCAGTGCTGCTACTGCTCCCAAAAGGAAGTCTGCATACAGGGAGGTAGTCAGAGAGGCAAATCCTGATTCTGGTACCTCCGGCATAGAATGGGGGGCAACTGAGTACTGGGACACCGCAGAAACCCTAGACAACCCAGTTATGGGGCTTGGGAGTGAAGGGATGTGTTCCCTTGATAGGTCCATTGTGGACTTGGAGAGTACCACAGAATCGCCAAATACTGGTGGGAATATAGAGGGGCCTGAGAGCCTACAGTTAGGCAGATCAACCAGGTACAGTAGGGAGCAAAGTCCTGGTCTGACGAGCCCGGTGGGCAAGCAAGCAGACCAGGCAACAGAACCCAAGTCACGGGGATCACCAGGGCTTAAAAGAGGGGGCAACTCAACTACAATCACTGCACAGGATGGTCAAGGGAGTTCTCAAAATCTGAGGAGGTCACAGAGGGTTAAAAGATCTCCCAAATACCTGGAAGATTTTGTGACATTGCTGTCAAAGCAAGGGAGGTGAAGAGGGTGCCTGCTGTTGGGTGAATTTGGAATTGTGAGTCTTTGGGCACTTAATTCCAAAATAATAGCATGGTACTATGTTATAGAGTGGCTAGTAAAGTAGCTGCAACAGTTGTGCGGTTCCATAAGGGATAGCACACCACGTCCATTTGAAGGTCGTGTATACCTATCTATATAGGTTCATTAAGTTTCATCCGGGGGGGAAGGGGTGTTGTGTCCTGAGCCTGCAAAGGCAGGCTCAGGACGTTGCAATGGTCCCGGGCTGTTGCAAGCTGCCCGGGACCAGACTGAGTGGCGCCAGCCTACGCGCATGCACAAGGCGCGAAAGCGCGCCATTCTTTGTTACCTTTTTGCCCGGGGATTCTATTGAGAGGCTGAGAGGCCTGCGAGCCTCTGAGTTGTGTTGGAGAGAGCTGAAGCGAATAAAAGCTGTTATAACCATCAGAATGTGTGCTCTTCTTTCACCATTGACTCGAGGACTCAACAGGGACCTTCAGGAGTTTCCAGATTTTCCACATGTTGGGAACCACTACTCTAGAGTAATGAACTGTACATTATTTTATTATGACCATTTCTTGTGATTCTAAAGGTTGACCCAGAGCCAATGCAAATTGAACATTAAGTCAAACAGGCAGTCCAAGCTAAAATACTTTTCAAACAAAACCCATGAAAGCCATTAAGCAAACATCAACCTCAGGCCTGGGACCAAATCAGTTTTTTTCAAGGCCTTCCAGAACCCTAAGAGAGGGGGTGCCATCCTTATCTCTGGGTGGGGGAAACTGGGGAAATGCTCCATAGTAAGACCTGGGCATTTTATGGCTGTGGGCCACATCTGGTCTTTTGACTAGCCCTGTCTGATCCACAGTTACAGCAGCAGGGGTGGTGGTGAGAATGGGGAGGCAATGGTGGTGGTGGTTGGGGGTGACAGCAGTGGTGGAGGGGGCCCTCCATAGCAGTCTCAGTTTCTCATATGTCCCCTTGAGAAAATTAATTGCCCATTGCACCCTGCTTTGGGGAATGCACCCCCAACTAGCTGTAGCTTCTGAGTGGTCTTCAAAAGTAGTCCCATGTTAAACTTTGAGGTGACTAGGGCAAGAGGATCTATCTGAAGGGGATAATACAGCAAATCTAGTTTGCAGGTATGCTGAGTAAACATATATATCTGCACACCACTTAGCGCCTACTATACTTAGTTACAATCCTTCCCCCTCAAGCCTTCAACAAAGAATCAAGGCCTACGTAGTGAGGGGCAAGGCAGCAAATAAACAGAAATCAGCTTCCTCCTTCAGCTACCAGCATAGCGGTCTCCTAAAAGATCCTCATTTTCTGTACCCAACACAGGCCACCCACAGCTTCTTGAGTGTAGGTACTGATGACCACATCCTTCTCCCCCTTCCAACCCATTGCAAATGCACCCTGTGCCTCTGTTCTTCAGCTTCGATTCAAAACGGCTGTTTTAAGCCCAGAGCTGCTTTTAGCCCTTCAGAGCAGATGGTCTCCAGTGCTTTCTTCTGATCTAATGACAGGCCCAGCTCCAATTGGCTGCCCTGCCTGGCACGGGCCCATTCCTTCCAGCAGCTGGTTACTGGCCTGTATAGCTCTTTCATTCTCTCTGTTCTCTGCAGATCAGCAGCTGCAGCTTTTAAAATAATCTTGCAGTTGATCCAAATTGCCCTGTGAAGTCCATGAACTATGCTCAAGCCAAAAGAAGTTCAAGTTCCAGTCAACTCTTACCTCTCCCAGTGGGAATCCTTTGGGCATTATCATCTGCCCAGATAGGGTGAAGCATGCTCCCCTTGCTCTCCCTTCCTCTTCCCTTCTACTTCCCTCTCAGGCTTTTGATCTCTATGTGATTACCCAGAGTCAGCTTGTAGGGGAGAATAAAAATGAATGAATGAATGAATAAACATTGAAACTTTATTTCTGTGAAGTTGATCTATCAGTTCTTTCTTGATGCAAGTTTTCCATAGGCCTATAGAAGAATTTCTTCCTACAGAAGAAAAAACAGTGGTTGTGTTAGTATCAAAGAAAATAATGTTGGGATAATGAATGAAAGTATTATTTTGTGCAAACCTCTGGGGAAGCAAAGGAAAGGCATGGGGCTTAGTGAGGAGAAACCCTCTCTAAAAGGAAAAGGCAGGCACTGGTGAACTGATCCACACAGGAATCAGCCAGCAAGGTCTGCATTTCCCTACATGGTGGGAAGGAAAAGAAGAAGGGGAACAGCTAATCAAGGTTTGTGGTGGCTATAGTTGGACCAAGCACCAGCCCAGTCAGCATTCCATTAGCACTGGAATTTTTGAAGTTGGCTTAAGACAATGTTCTTCAATCTTAGCCATTTTAAGCAGTATGGACTTTGATTTCCAGAATTCCTTAGCTATCATGCTGGCTGGGGAATTCTGGGAGTTGAAGTCCATAACATTTAAAGTTCCTAAGATTGATATACTCTGGCTTAAGGAATAGTTGAAAGAGCATTTGGTTTCGGTCTCAGCTATATCTTCTATATCTTCTTTGTCTTGGTCCTACCTCCAGCCTGACCTGGAAAGGCTGAGTGCAATGTATCCACTTAGCTGGTTTCATACATATAGTAAAGTATGCATAGTACACACATACAGTACAGACAGTAAAGTGGTTGCTATTTGGGGAGATTCTGCTCCAGTTGTTATCCAAACAAGCACTGATAATAAAACTATGGACGACAAGTACACAATATTTGTGCTATAATAATTTGCACCGTTTTTCACATTGTATGGTGCATATTGCAAAGGTCTTATCTATGTTTCCCAATCATGAATATGCAAAACCACAGATAACATAAACTCAGATAATGAGAGCCACCTGTATTCATAAAGCTTAAGATATAAGATGTAAGATAATATGGATAACTGTGTACTGTTTATTCTCTGAATTTGTATAGCTATTCAAATTCTTACATTTCAGTAGAAGCTGCCTTTATTTCTGTTTGCTAAATTCAGGGAAAAAAATCAACTTAAACAAAATGGGTCAGGCATAAAAACATTGCCCTGACCTCAAGTTGACTGTTATTAGGAATTATTACATATTTCTGGCAATTGTTTTGGTTCAGCTATTTTCCTTCTTCAACCACAAGAGTCAAATTCCAACATGTTGTTGTTGTTGTTTTAAAAAATTAGCATAATCCCAAAAGATATTTTATAAGTCTGTGTTTAAATGTATTTCTTATTACTCAAAAAGAAATAGAAAAAAAAATAGTCATCGGACTGGAAGCAAGCAGTATAATAATAGTTCTATACCAGAAAATAATGAAAGTCATTGTAAAGCTGGTGTTTTATTTCCCTTGATGTCATTTATGCTTAGAACTCTTTTACGCATCTAATAATTTTCTCCATTCCATGTCCTGCTTTCAACCCCACATCTGTTTCTCAGACAGGCTTTAGCATCCACATCTGGCAGAGTTGGGCAGACATTGGGTCCCACAAAATTCGAAGTTGCTGACATCCCATTTAAAAACATTTTATTGGGGAGGCAAAAGTTCTCATCAGATTCCAGAGGCTTTCAGCTGCACCATTGAATGAAACTTCGTTCCTTGGCATGCAGACCGCTCGGAAAAACCTTTTAGATGAGCGGCTGAAATGGTGGACGTGAGTCCTTTCAAGTACCATTGGTTTTAAGACTGGAAGATATTACTATCTTAAGATCATTAGCACTTCTTTCATGTTATCCTTCCCTTTTCCTTTTTGCTTCATATGCTGTCAACATTCAGAACAAAGAGACAGTAAGGGAGGCCTTTTTGTCATTTCCCAAATGGGTGGGCCCAAAAGATTTCCCAAGCTTTTTCCCCCCATTTGGGAGGCTAGGGGGTTATAGGAGTAAAAGCTGTATGACCTGCAGGAGTAATAAGGCACTTTCGCCTCTTGAATAGCCAATCACCTGCATGTCCTCTGGTCCCACCTGCTGTTGGATTATAGTTCTTTACATGCCATTTATATACAAGTAGTCCTCAACTTACAAGAGTTCATTTGAGTGATAATTCAAAGTTACAACGGCACGGAAAAAAAGTGACTTGTGACCATTTTTGGCACTTACGACCGTTGCAGCATCCCCATGGTCATGGGCTTTACCTTCGGATGCTTGACAACTGACCCACATTTATGACGGTTGCAATGTCCCAGAATCATTTGATCCCCTTTTTGCGATCTTCGGACAAGCAAAGTCAATGGGGAAACCAGATTCACTTAACAACCGTGACACTAATTTAAGAACTGTAGTGATTCACTTAACAAATGTGGCAAGAAAAGTCATAAAATGGGGCAAAACCTAACAAATTTAACAAATGTTTCACTTAGCAACATACATTTCGGGCTCAATTGTAGTTGTAAGTCGAGGATTCTGTGTGTGTGTGTGTGTGTGTGTGTGGTGTGTGTGTGTGTGTGTTTGTGTGTAGAGATGGGAGGGGACTACTTGTATGCACACAGACTGTATGCTTGAGCCTTACTGAAATAATTCCCTGTGGGAACTTAGCCTAAGAGTGCCAGTGATCTTTGTTTCTCAGTCAGTACATAGAAGAAAATTTCCAATTCACACAAATGATTCCCTGTTATTAACAACCAAATGGACATCAGAGCAATACTACTGAACAAGCCTTTCTGCGTATTGAAGAGCATAGGATTTATTAATAATACAATGTACTTATGGGTTTTCACTGATATGCACTTCCTTAATTCAGAAGGAATGCTTTTCTGGTTAACTTTGCTACATGAATGCTAGTCTGACGACACTTAAGGTTGTTAGGGTAGGAAAAGTTACTGGACTGGGTGAAATGCTATTAGGCGACACTGTACATTTGTTTACTATTTAGTACATTCAATAGGCAAAACAAAAAAAATCTGCTTTAAAGTTTGAATGAACAGAACTTTTCTAATAGGTTATTATGCTATTTAAGAGTTGGACTAGACATCTCAGTAACTCTTTGCTGTAAATATTTAAGGTTGTTTTTTTGTCTTCCATGGGGAAAGGAATCCCTGGAGACTATGCCCAGATGCAATAACTTTTGCTATAGATTTTTTTTATGGACTTTCTCTTTGATGTTCCTTTGGTGTTTTAAAACACAGGTAATTCTTACCTTATGATTGTAATTGAACCTGGGATTATGGTTGTAAGTCCTGTCAGTTGTTAAGCGGGTCGCTTCATTGCTGTGCCTGATTTTATGACCTTTTTTCGTAGCAGTCGTTAAGGCTATGGACAATGACACAAATCCATTGTCTGCACTTTTTTTTGCCAGAAATTGGAAGTAAAAGCCAAACCCAAACCCCTTCATAAGTCACATGACTGTGGGAGGCTGAAAACAGTTGTAAATCAATTGCTAAGTGCCCAAAATGCAATCACGTGATTGTGGGGGGGGGGGGCATTGGAACTTCAAATCTGTTCATAAGTAGCCCTGGGGAGGTCCACTGTAACTCTGAGTGGTCATTAAGGAGCTGGTCATAAGTTGAGGGCTACCAGCAGCTTCTAAGCATGAACCGAGGTGGCGCAGCAGTTAGAGTGCAGTACTGCAGGCCACTTTAGCTGACTGTGTTCAGCAGGTCAGCGGTTCAAATCTCACCGGCTCAAGGTTGACTCAGCCTTCCATCCTTCCGAGGTAGGTAAAATGAGAACTGGGGGCAATGTAAATATATATATATACATTGCTTACTGGTGTACACCGCTTAGAGAGTGCTTGCACTTAAAGCGGTATATAAGTCTCATAAATAAATAAATAAATAAACCCCAACATTTTTAATCTAGATGAGAAGTTCTCAAAGTGTGGGTGGTGACCCTTTGAAGAATACCAGAATGACAGAGTTGGGAGGGACCTCAGAGGTCTTCTAACCCAACCTCCACAATTTGAAGCTTGACCCTCACAATTTGAGGGAAGGAGGTGGTCTTGTGCTTAAAAAAAAAAGCCTGCTTTGTGGAATTTTCTCCCCCCAGAAGTAAGATTAGCTCCATTTTTTTCAACATTGTTCAAGTCGCTCAATGGGCCTGGAGGTTCCAAGGGGCAGTGGGGGGATTATTTGCATGGGTCTTTTACTGTGGTTAATGTCATCATCTCCTGTCTTTTTAATAGCTTTTAAAAATTGCAACTTTTTTAATGTATTTGTTTTTCACCTAACTATTGTATGCTGCCCAGAGTCACTTTCATGTGAGATAGGTGTCTAATCAAATATGATAGATAGCTAAATAAATAGATGATAGATGATTGATAGCTAGATAGACAGACAGATAGATAGACAGACAGACAGACAGACAGACAGATGGACATACATACATATACAGATAAACTGGATTTGCTGCCAGAATTCACTCCTGCTATCCGTGGATAAGTCAGTGGCAAAGTCAGGATTTTAATTACCAACTTCTATCAAATTAAATAAAGATCCAAAATAAAAGTTAGACAAGAAATAAGAATATCTACCTCAGAAACAAAATTCAAATTTCATTAAGTATTCTAAGCTAAGTAGGTTCATTCTTTCCTTTATAAATATGGTTTTAAAATGGATTGTTATGTTAGTTTCCAGAGAAAAGCTTCGTACTTTGTAGAAATGCAACATTATACCACTGTTTTATTTGATGTACAGATTAAATTTTAATTATTACAAATAATCGTATATTTCTTTCTTTTCCAGACTTAACCCCAATAAAAACATTAATTTTATGTCTGGATTGGAGCACATAAATTCATTCATTATTGTAAGAGCTCGTGGCAAAGATGTAGATAGTTAGATTATTGTTCTGAACTTCTCCATTATTGATCTTTTTCTCTCTCTCTCCAGTCACTGTAATCTAGCTCCCTTCCCCCAATTATCAGCTGTTTCCTTCTCAGTCTTCAATATTATGTCCATTGCACTTAAAATAACAGATGCACAGAAGCCTTTTAATTTCCAGTCCACTCAAGGCAGAAACATTTGTTCCCTTTAATTGTGAGGCTATTGGGGAAAAACAAATACATTTCAGTGAAGTAGATTTATGATGCCTTTTCTATCCAACCAATTAGCATTTTGAATAACTAACACAGCTATGTTTTTTTAAAAAAATCATTTTTAATTCATTTTAGAATGTGAGCAGAATTGAAGCATGATCACTTACAGCTATTACAGTGTCCCTCCAGTCTCATGTTCAAAATTTAAGCACAAAATACACTATGTATTTATGATAGTTACAGCTTTGCAGGCTCATGAGATCAGCATTTGCAACTTTCCCACAGAGTTTCCAACAAGCAAAATCAATGGGGGAAACCGAGATCACTTAATGACTGTGGGGGAAAAAAAATCAGGCAAAACTCACTTAATGATCGCATTACTTAGTGATAGAAGTTCCAGTCTCAGTTATGGTTGTAAGTCAAGAATTTCCTGTAGTTAATATTAGAGGGACCCCTCTGAATAAAACCAATTCTTCAATCTGGATTTAAGAAACCTGATTCTTTTTTTCTTAAAAAAGAAAAAAGTGCTTGCACTTGTGGGATTCCCTGCCTAATTTGCTTGTCTGTTTCTCTCTGAATCTAGAGTTACTTAGTCAATCACCATAACCTAAATCAGTGGTTCTCAAGCATTTTGGTCTTAGAACTCCTTTACGTTCTTAAAAATGAGTCACAAGTTCAAACAGCTTTGGTTTATATGGATTATCTATCAATATTCATGGTATTAGAAATTAAAACTGAAAAATGTTATTTATTTGATTTCACTTTCCAGACTCCCTGAAAAGGCCTTGGTCCGAGGCAGCTCCTCAGGGCCGACGGAGAAAAGATCGGCCAGTAACATGGCCGTTCATTTAGCTGCTCCAGCCGAAAGTCAAAAGAACATCTAAGCGTTAAGAAACCATCATGGATGATCCCGGTGAGACTTTTCCCTCTCTCTTTTTGCCTAACTACTTGGATCGCGGAGGGAACTGCCTCCTCCCCCCGCAATCAACGACAGTCCTCCTCATTGGTAGTCACCCCTTCAGGGTGACTTTTCAACCCAATTAAGGGTCTACTGGCAGAGGAAAGGCAGATAATGAAGAGAGAAGCCTCTTTGTGTACCTGCAGCCACTGCAACCCAAAACCAGAAGTCCCGCGGATGCTTTTTATCGAGTGGGATACATTCTATGACTGCCTTGGTCTACCTGCCATCAGTTCTTCTTGCTATGTGTCCAGCCCATTTCCATTTCAGTTCTTTTACTCTCTTGATGATATTGATGATATTGTATACTTTCTGAAGGCCCTTATTTTAACTCATTAGTCAAAAGCATTAAAAAAAAACCCTCTCTCTAGAATAAACACATGTTAAATTTATCCTTTTTTTAAACTGCTGACTGCCAAAGCTCAAAAGGAGGGGCAATTTATTCTGGATTGCACAAAACACTGATGGTTTATTTCTCTTTGAATCATTTCCACTAAACTGATATTTTACAGCATGCAATCTTCAATGAATTATTAAAGGACTGCAAACACTTCAAGTCACAGTTTATTCAATTAGGACCTGTCCTCTTTTAAACGGCATCTTGGAAAATTTGCTTGTAATATCATTGCCAGTTTCGGAGAAGCAAATCTGATATTATGCATGCTTTCCTGCTGCATTTCTCTGTCAGCTTTAACAACCAGGCTAGACTGGACAAGGTATAACAAATATGAACCTATATAAAAGGCATTTACAATTTAACAGCCTGAATAGCAAAACAGTTCCAGAAAGAGATCGTGCGTTATATATCTATGTGTGTAAAGTTACACTTTACGACATATAATGAATAGACATGTACGTAAAAAAATGAAAAGAGAGAAGATAAAAATAAATCAGTGTGAGAATAAGAATAAGCCACACAGGTTTCAACATTGCTCTAGATCAGGGGTGTCAAACTCAATTTCATTGAGGGCCGCATCAGCATTGTGGTTGCCCTCGGGGCTGGGTGGGTGTGGCCAGGGTGGGTGCGGTCTACTGAGTGGGCACGGATGGAGTGGGTGTGGCTTACTGGGTGGGTGTGGCCAGCTCTACATTGTTCGCGTCAAGGGTGCCTGTGAGGGCCTGGGCAGGAGTGGGACAGATCTGAGGGTTTCTGGCAGAAGGGGATGGAACTGGGGCAAGCGCCAAGGCATGGTCCACTGGAGGAGCCTCACTGTTCCTCTCAGGCCATGCAGGGGGGGGTGCTTATGGAGCTAAGACTGAATGCGTTTCAGCATAGATGGCCACCACAAAATTGTACATTGGCTCCCGGCTGGCCTGGGCCAAGGCAGAGGGGGCCGTTCCCTCACTGTTTCAAGGATGGCTTTGCGGGCCACATGAATCCACTTTGCAGGCCACATGAATCCACCCCCGGGCCTTGTGTTTGACATGTCTGCTCTAGATTATGTTCCTGCGTTCCATTATCAATATTTTTAAAAAGCTTAATAATTCACATTTACTAGTTAGTGACTTATGGAAACACTTTGTCTGAATAACTTCTTAATTTCTGCCTTTTGCCCTTACAGGCACATTTAATGGGATAATTGTTCAGTTGCTTCTGTGTTTCATCTCTTTGCATGCCATAATATTAACGTAGTTCCACTTTTTTATAAGATTAAAATCTCAAATGCCTTGAGACAGTTTTAATTTTTTTTTAAATGAGAAAGCATGCCCCTTGGTATACAGCTAGATTATTAACAGGCTGATGTAACAAGCAATATATTATTTTTATATTGCTTTATTTTATTTATTTTATTTAGCTTTATTTTCAATTAATTGCTGCATAGGTAGCATTGTTCAGAATTAAATTTATTGATGGCCCAATTGTAGTAAATCCCTCCACTACTAATTCTGTGTGAATATACTTCCTCTGGAGAAATTCATTGTCAGTCATCTAAATGTGCTGGCATTTATTAGCCCAGAGCTGCCTTAAAAGAATTGTACCCAAATGATGTTATATAATTGCAAGATTATGAAGTAGCAGAGAAGCCAGAGGACAGCAACATAAGGAGAGAAGACATGGGAAAACAACAGTAAATCCTGCTCCTTCAGTGGAGCCATCAGTGATACAAAGCAAAAAAGAAGAAATAGGGCTGAAACTTCCATTTGGGGATTGAAACTTGACCGGATGATGGTGATGGTGGTAGCATGTGTGTTTCCTAAATTAGGCAACCACGGCTCCTTTTTGTCTTATTACTCCCAAAGGGGCTGAAGTGAGCAAAAAACAAGCTTGGCAGCTACCTTCAAGCCCTTTGCAGCTCCTTACAAGCAAAAAGCAAGATTTTCAGTGAGTCTTCTTTAACCAGACAGAAAATGAATAGGTTAAAGCACACCTGCACCACTACAGTCTATGGGCTGAATTTGGCTTGCCAAACAGCCTTGTGTAGCCTTTGTACCTTTTGGTAAACTCAAGAAACCCATCGCCACCAAACGTTGCTACTCAGCTATCACAGCCCTGAAGGACAAGCCCCTTCAATGCCTCCCTGGCATTGCCAGCTCCATTGCGGTGCTGTGCCACTACCAACTAAAAAGCTGATGGCCATGCCAACTCTTTATTTGTGATTCAAGATTATTGTTAATCTATCAATATGGGCCTTTTCCTTCTACAAGATGGGCAGATCTAAGTTAGAGATGTCTTGGCAGCTGGCTATGTTTACTTAGTATTCAATTTCTTTCTAAGTTCTATTAGAGCAGAGCTTTCTTGATCTTCTTGCTAACCACCACTTGATTCATCGGGGAGTTAGTTATCCCTTTTCTAATTAAAGAACACTGGCCAGATGTTTTGCTCTTCTACATATTTTAATAAATGATATCCTTTTTTCACGGTTCTGGGAACCTGGAACCAAAATATGGCAGACTATGTTGTGAGTTGCTTTTGAAAATGGATGTATAAATAATAAATAAAAAATAAAATAAACCCATCAGATACTTGAGTCTCCAGGACAATTTGATGTACCAAAATACAGACATTGTCTTTTAACATCTATAGGCAGCTCAGATGATTTCAGATGTTCTGCTCTATCAGTCAGAAACTGTGGTACTGTGGTACTGTGGTACCGAGGTAGCGCAGCAGTTAGAGTGCAGTACTGCAGGCCACTTTAGCTGACTGTGTTCAGCAGGTCAGTGGTTCAAATCTCACCGGCTCAAGGTTGACTCAGCCTTCCATACTTTCGAGGTAGGTAAAATGAGAACCCAGATTGTTGGGGGCAATGTAAAATATATATATATATATACATTGCTTACTGGTGTACACCGCTTAGAGAGTGCTTGCACTTAAAGCAGTATATAAGTCTCATAAATAAATAAATAAATAGAATTAAGTCATTTAGAACAGGGAGAATAGCATGAGATTGAAACTGTAGAAGAGAATATAGAACCATGGTGGAGAACCTATGACATGCGTGCCACAGGTGGCACGCAGAGCCCTTTCTGTGGGCGTGCGTGCCGTCGCTCCAGTCCTAGGCCTTCAGCTAGGTTTTATAAAATCTTTTCGCTTTAGGCCTGTGCCACCGTGTGCAAAAAAATAATAATCAAAAGTTGGAATTGATTGATTGAACTTTTTAGTCCTACCCAGTCTGCCGTTACTACCCGCAGCCATACCCACCCAATAGGCCACACCCACCCAATGGGCCACATCCACCGACGATACATAAGTGGGACCCGATGATACATAAGTGGTTTTTGGGTTGCAGTTTGGGCACTTGGTCTCTAAAAGGTTCACCATCACTGGTATAGAAGGAAAAAGCAAGCTATAGGTTTGTACAGGCAACATATATAGGACAGATACCTGAGTCTGTCTCAAGTTTATCAAAGATTGAATAAAAACTAAAGCAAATTGAGTTAACAAGCAAAGATATTCTAGCTCTAAGGATGTTTTTATAGACTACTCAGTAATAAGTGGTTTGCTCCTGATAGCATCCAACTAGACTAGAGAACTCATATTTGATTGGTTAAAATATGTGATGTGCCTCTCAAATTTGGTTCAGTGCGCATGGGACTGAAAATAATATGATAGCAATTTAAAAAGGGGGGGTCAGGGAAGATCTTCAAAAACTAGACTGATGTTAGATTTCTGCTCATGGAAAAAAAAGTAACTCAGAATCCGAAGGAATACAGTATAGTATTCCTTCCTTGCTAGAGTAAAGTCAGCATAGATTCAAGAAAGGTAAATCTTTTTGCTACCTTCTAGAGCAGTGGTTCTCAACCTTCCTAATGCCGCGACCCCTTAATACAGTTCCTCGTGTTGTGGTGACCTCCAACCATAAAATTATTTTCGTTGCTACTTCATAACTGTAATTTTGCTACTGTTATGAATCGTAATGTAAATATCTGATATGCAGGGTGTATTTTCATTGTATAAATTGAACATAATTAAAGCATAGTGATTAGTCACAAAAACAATATAGCAATGCTCGCTGGAGAAGCTTACTCTTCCTTGCTCAAAAATGTTGGGAGGGAGGGAAGGGGAAGGAAGGAAGGAAGGAAGGAAGGAAGGAAGGAAGGAAGGAAGGAAGATTGAAGGGGAAAGGAAGAAGATGGAGAAGGAAGGAGATTGAAGAGGAAAGGAAGGAAGGAGAAAGAGATTGAAGGTGAAGGGATGGAGATGAAAAGAAAGAAGGAAGGAAGATTGAAGGGGAAAGGAAGGAGATGGAGAAGGAAGGAGATTGAAGGGAAAGAAAGGAAGGAAGGAAGGAAGGAAGGAAGGAAGGAAGGAAGGAAGGAAGGAAGGAAAAGGTGCTTTATAACGCTCGACAGGGAAAGATATTTTAACCCCCGGTGGCTGATTGAGGAAACCAGGTCCGTCGGACCAATTTCCAAATAAGCCTGATTGGGGAGGTGGGAGTGTAAATGATGTATCAAAGGATGCTTCCCATTGCCCCTTCCCCTCCCTTTTGGCTACCACTGGGGAAAACGCAAAGGCACGCGCGCAGGGGTAAGAAAGCACAAATGCCCGGATTAAAACTGGTGCCAAACGAAACACTCTGAGCCACGAAGCCTTATCCAAAGCGGGGTCCGCTCGAATGATTTCTCTTCCCTTCTGGCCGTTTTTTTTCATCCCCCATATCTGAGCAGGGCCACCGCTGGCCTGCCCCCATAGCCAAGGGTCCTGGAGCAGCGCCTTTCCAAACTCTGGCACTGCTTATGATGGGGATCGGGGTGGGGGAGAGGGATCCTTACAGCTCCAAAACAAGTTTTCTCCTTTGATTTCAAGGCCCCATTGCCGGCCCAGCCAGCTGGCCTCCAACTCACATGCAGGCATCGCTGCCGCCTCGCCCTCTTCCCCGCCCCCTGGCCGCTTCCGAAGCCTGGAGCCCGGCAAGCCAGGAAGGAGCCGCTCCTGCCCAGCAGGCCCATCGTTGCACTGGGTGCCAGAGGGCTGAGGCGGCCTTCGACGTCGAGGGAGGCGGGCCGGGCGGTGCGGGGGAGACTCCCGTGTGGTGTGGAGGGCGGCCGGGGTGGAGCGCAGCCGGGCAACCAGGAGGCATGGAGACCAGCTTGGCGCCGCAGCTCAGCTCAGCCGGCAGTGCAGGGGCAGCAGCAGCGGCAGCCATTGCTGCATCATTGGGGGTCCCTGCCGCCCCCGCGCTGCCTGGCCTGGTCCTCCATCCATCAATGGAGCTGTGGTGGGGGCTGGTGCCACGTGGCCTGCCAGCCCCTCTGCCAGCCCGCTGCTCCCCCCTTGCACCCCTCTTCCTCCCAGCACCCACCTGAGTTACCTTGGGGGCAGCAGGAGGAAGAAGAAGAGAAGGGAGAGAAAACCGCTGCTGCCATCCCTGCCGCTCCCGCGCTGCCCGGCCTCGCCCTCCGCCCATCCGGTGGAGCTGTGGTGGGGGCTGGTGCCATGTGGCCCACCAGCCCCTCATCCAGCCTGGCTGCTTCCCCCCAGGCACCCCTCTTGCCCCGGTGCCCGCCCAAGCTGCCTTGGGGGCAGTAGGAGGAAGAAGGGGAGGAGGAAGAGGATGGCAAGGAATCCGCCACCAGTGCTGGGCACCAGGAGGTGGCTCTCCTCTCCTACCTTTGCTGAATCTCCTTCTTCCTTCCCAGCAGCCTGGACTCCGGCATGCCTTCCTGGCCAGCGGGTCCAATGGTCGGGCTGGCTAGGGATTGCAGCGGCTGGTCTCCCTTGGGCCATGGCTTGCAGGAGGGCTGGCCCGCTCAGCGGAGCCTCCAGTGGGCCGCTCCCAACAGGGATCCTGGGATTTCCCCGGGTGGCTCCAAGGCCACAAGGCCCTGGCCGCGCTTCTCCCAGGGGGTGGGACACCCGGGCGCAGGGCCAATCAGGAGCCCTGCAGGAGATAAGTCCCCCTGAGAGAGAGAGAGAAGGGAAGCAAAAGTGCCTCTCTGTCTCTCTCTCTGCAAATGGCGGAGGAGGCCGTGCGGAGACAGATGCGGAGCGGTGTCTCGGTTCCTAAGACCATCGGAAATATGTGTTTTCCGATGGTCTTAGGCGACCCCTGTGAAACAGTCGTTCGACCCCCAAAAGTGTCGTGACCCACAGGTTGAGAACCGCTGTTCTAGAGTGTGTTATGTCAAAAGTCATGAGGATGGAATTGAACCTTTTAAAACTGTATATAGGAGTTTCATAAAGTTTTTGGTAACTTCCTCATCAGAAGTACACTTGAGTACACTGGGTGTCAGAATAAGATCTCTACATTTATGGAATGCTAACATTTTTTTTACAAAGAGATAAGAGGTAA
This sequence comes from Crotalus tigris, assembly GCF_016545835.1. Lineage (NCBI taxonomy): Eukaryota > Metazoa > Chordata > Lepidosauria > Squamata > Viperidae > Crotalus > Crotalus tigris. The sequence goes on from NW_024098350.1 coordinate 103,752, forward strand.
TGAATGGAAGACCATTAAAGAGAGATCCACCCAGAACTAAGGAGAAATTTCCTGACAATGAGAACAATTAACCAATGGAGTGGTTTTCCTTCAGAGGTTGGGGGTGCTCTTTCACTGAAAGTTTTCAAGAAAAGACTGGACAGCCACTTGTCTGGAATGGTATAGGATTTCCTGCTTGAGCAGGGGATTGGACTAGAAGACCTCCACGGTCCTTTCCAATCCTATTATTCTATTTTCTGTGTTCTAAGACCTATATGAAAATGTATTTGAAGAGAGTCTAATCTCCCAACCAAAAGAATTGAAATATTGTGTGGAAGTGCTTGGAAGAGAGTGAGAGAAATATGCTACAAAGTGTGACCTGAGTTACATTAATTGGAAGTATAAAAAGGATTTTGTGGCTGTCATTATGACAAGAAAGCAGCTGTGGATGAGAAAAAAAAGCATATGAGAGAATGAGTGCTGCAAATATAATGAGAGAAAAGCAGTGTATTATGCATATCTGGAGAAAAAGATTGTTGCAAAGAATCTTTGTAAGTACAAGGAATTGTCAAGATAAAAAGAGGCAGAGAAAATGCAAAGCCATTTTGAGGGAAATAAGGACTTGTTTTGGAAGTGAGTGAAGAGGGCTAAATCAGGAGCTCCAGCAGAGTGAATGGAGTTCAATATAAAAGTGATAAAATGATTTGGGATGAAACTACGGCGAGAGAATGTTGTACGGGAATCATAGTGTTATGTCAAAAAGTGGCACTGAGATGAACAGTGTAAAAGTGTCTGAGAAAAAAGAAACAATGACAAGGAAGTCATAAAAGCTGTGAGAACATTGGGAAATTGTCAGGTACAGATGTAAATGCATCAGTGGAGAAATGTTAACATATAGATGTAGATTGCTTATGCAAGAGCAAGTTGTCTAATGTGTGTGAAGATTGTATCTGTCTTCATCCGACAATTGGAAAGGGCTTTTGCTGTTTCCTTCTCAAAAGCACAAGGTAGCAGGATTGGATGCAGCAGCTAGGAGGAAGATCTTTGGCAGGCTGAAAGGGCACCGGAGGTGATAATGAATAAAATTTGGGAAGTGCAATGCCACTTTATGCCAGGCAAGGGTGTGCAAGTCCAATTTGGGCACTTTGGCAAATCCACTGAGCAATGTATGAATGTGAGAAAAAAAATTATTGTGATATGTGCTGATTTAGAAGCACATATGATAAAGCGAATAGGCTTAAATTACGGCATGTGTTGTACAAATATGGAGTTATAAATTGATTGCTGATGGCTATAAAAACAGTTTACAGTGAAATAAACCATATGTGAAAATAAATGGTGGGCTTAGAGAACATTTCAGTACTAAGCAGGGAATAAGTCAAAGATGTGTCACGGTGTTTCCTTGATTGTATTTATGAATAAATAAATAAGAAATAGTTTTGGTGATGTTAAAGGTATGGTTTGTTGGGAAGGTAAATAGACATGTGCTTTTGTCTGCAGATGTGTGGCTAAGAACTCAAAAAATTGGCAGCAAATATTAGCTAGATTGTACAATGCAACGTGGCATATGGAGCAAAAAGTCAGCACATCAAACACTAAGCTAACTGTGCTTGGCAGGGAAAATGAATGAATAATTTAGGCGAGAATGACCCAAAAGCTAGGCAGGTAGATGGATGTTTATACTCTGCTAGAATGTTTTGTAAAGAAGAGAAAATGGATGTAAAAAGTTTAAAACATGCAACTTGGTAGAGAGATACTGTAAAACTGTGCTGCAAGGAATAATTGTTTGCTGAAAGAAGCTAAAGTAAGAGCATGCTTCCATCCCTTGGCCAATAGATTTTAGGATTCAAAAACAATAGACCCAAACCAATGCTTAAAATGATTTTATGCAGGATATTAAGAAAGTTACAGAATAAAAAGAAAAACATATTCCAGGCTCTCTCTTGGCAAGAATCACTTTGCAATGATAGCGGATGAGCCCCTGGGGAGCCAGCTGGCATTTGTGTAGTACTTCCTCAGAACTTTAGGTCTAAGCCCAGATTCAAAATTTGTGTTTTTTTCAAAGGATAGGGAGTTTGGACAATATCACATCTAGAAGTAGTTTCGTGGTACATCTTAAAGTGATTAATGTATGACAAGTACTAATGTACTACCATTTTTCATAAGATATTATTTTAATTTTTCATAAGATATTGTTTTAATGTTCAATACCTAAAGATGGATTGATGACACATAGGAACTCATATGGCATAATTGATCCTCTGTCAAAGATATTGTTATACGAAACTTTGCTTCTAGTGCCATGCTGCTCACATATACACAGAGGTTTCAGATTAGGAGCATCACATTGTTCTCTTTACCTTAATTGTCAGAAGTAGTAGTGGATGTACAATGTCACAACTGACTCTGATTACATATAAGTTGCAAAAGGCTCAAAAGTGAGTCTGGTTATGTACACATGTCAACAGGACTTTTAAAAACATCTACTTTACATGAGCAAAGAGAGAAAAACTGAACTACAGTCCTACATTTATCCACTCAATTGCTTCCACAGTTACATTACAGAGTGTCAGAACTACAAAACAAACAACAAACTGAACACAGTGGGAAAGGGGTTCTAAAATGGGTAGGCTGAAGAATGAGGGATGGAAGTGAATGATCAATAAAGAAAATACATTGCAATGGTTTGGTCCTAATAGAGAGGATGAATGAAGACTGACTTGCAAACATAGACTGTATGAATGAAGACTGAATGGGTTAAAAGGAAGGATAAGCACTGAGAAAGTTGTGTTTGGATGTAGTGGCAGCAGTGTATGAACAGGTCTCATATTTATGATGGTTGCAGTATTCTGGGGTGCATATGATACCTTTTGCGACCTTCTGACAAAATCACAGGAGAAGCTAGATTCAATGAATAACCGTGTTACTAACTCAACAATTGCAATGATACATTTAAACAACTGTGGGAGGGGAGGTCGTAAAATGGGACAAAACTAGCTTAACAGCCATTTCACTTAGCAACAGGAATTTTGAGCTCAGGTGTGCTCATAAGCTGAGGACTAACTGTAATTTGCCAAGATATCAACAGAGGAGGAGGTAAAACTGGCTGTGTTTGGGCTATATTTTTCTTTTTAAAAAAAAAACAAACTCCAGTTTTGTTGGCTTGCTATTCTTTAGATCTTTTCCGTGCGCTACTAAGCCCAAAATGAAATTGTGTGATAGATATTTCTTTACTCAATTTCTACAGTCAATGACTCAGGGTAGCTTACAGTTCAGAAAATACATTACAATTAAATATATCTTAATTGATATATATGTAGGCAGTGAAACCTTCTCAAGATCCCATTGCGTCTTGCCAGGATGTTCTTTATGGCAGATTCATAGGGTTAGATCCACCACACACCCCACTCTGCATTAAAGAACCCGATTGAAGTTACTCGTTCTTCCAAAGAGTTTTTAAACAACTGCAATAGAGGCTTGTAGCTATACAATCAACCTCCTTTCTCATTGATATCTAATATTGTTTTTCATGCTGCTATTCCGATGAGCAGGTGAGGGAGTGAGTTTTGCAACTCCCTTCATCAGTTATGATCAGCGCCTTATTTAGTGCCCTCGGTGTGCTTTGAAAAAAAAAAGTCTCATAGAGGTGTCAAACAATAAGGGGAGCTCAGCAGGCTTCCCATCAGAAATGTCAGGATTTCAAGGAAGCTCCAGTGCCACAGCCAAGAGTGGTGGAGGATAATTAAAGTAACACACTTCATGTTGTGTTATTTTGCTGCCAAGCTTCAACTGCTAATAAGTATCAATGAAAATATTTCTTGCTGGATTCAGTACCTTTCGTCATTCCCCACACGGGCAAATTCCGCTCTGAAGGTTACCAGTTACCCATAGAGGCCTCCCATCTGTAAATCAGTGTGCCACACATTATTTCAAAGTAACAATCCTGATCTGCTTTTGATGGTTCTGCCTTTCGTGCATATGTTGATTGCAATAGCACTTAGACTTATATACCACTTCACAGTGCTTTACAGCCCTCTCTAAGCTGTTTACAGAGTCAGCATATTGCCTCCCAACAATCTGAGTCCTCATTTTACTGACCTCGGAAGGATGGAAAGCTGAATCAACCTTGAGCTGGTCAGAATTGAACTCCTGGCAGTGAGCAATGAGTGAGTTAGTCTTCAGTACTGCATTCTAACCACTGTGCTTTAATGAAAAACCTTTAATGAACGACAGGGTCGGTAGAATATATATAACTGGTTAAAAAACTGATATATCTGGATGTAAATAGGTGAACACACTTCTTGCCTATCTAATTTTCAGATTAATTTGTGTCCTCTGAATAAAAAAAAAGACATTGATATGCAACCATTTGTATTTTTATATTTTGACAGTGTCTATGTTCCTGGTACCCAGAGAGTTTTGATTTTTTTTTAAAAAAAATAAAGATAAATATTTGCATATCTTTGCATACTGTAATAATAATACCAAGTAGGGCCAGGATCCTGGTAGGTGCAAGGCACCCTAATACCTGGGTAACATTGGGATTTGGAGTGCACATTCCACCACCAGAACTGAGTGCAGATTTTGTTATTATGGGATACATATGCTAAATTCCATTACTTCATTATTTAATGCTGAATATAATAGCCAGATTTCTGAGTTAATCTGCATCAACTGAGATTGGATTATATTCCATGATGACTGACTGCATTGCTGCTCTGCATTTCAGGAATGTTGAACCGTGATGAACCCATGGCTAAATTTACACATAGTATCCTGGTATGTTTGTTTTTGGTTTATAATGTAGGAATTCAGCAATTATATTTTATACACCACAGTTTATGGTTGAATCAAACCACTTTCAAGCGTGATGTGTGTACCATGTATCATTCTATAAAAAGGGAAGTTTGTGGCCTATCAGCTGTGAAAAGAGGCATAATCTTGCTGTGGATACTATTCCTACATAAAATATTATTTATAAACTTTGCTGGACAAATCAAAGACCACATTGAGCATTTACTAAAATGCACATTAATTACAGAAGTGTCTTACCAACTGAATATTTTATGTCCCCAAATCACAACATGACAAAGAAATATCTGGGATATAGACACAAATTATATTCAAATGTTTCCTTAGTTAAATTCTAGAATGTTTTGATTGTGCATCAACCTAATATAGGTTGGTAAATTTATACAGGTTCAGATCAAAATCACAATTGCTCAATTAGATTACAGCCTCCTTTATGAGTTTCTGTTATTCCAGCTGTGTTTTTCAAATTGTTAAAAGGAGAGTCATAAAACACAGGATGCTCTTTTTAAAAGTACAAGTTCTCAGTTTCATTATGCTTCAGAAAGCAAAGACTAAAGCTGTAATTCTGAATACTCTTACATTTCAATGTATTTTATTCTACTCTTCGGACAACTGTTTTCTCTTAAAGAAACTCCTATCAATTAAAGCAGAAGGAGAGCAGCTACCCTCAAGCTGACTTTCTGAAAAGACAAGGACATGCAAGGAAAAAAAGAGAGAAGAACAGAATTGAAGCAGTGAGACATAAGCCAGGATTTAAATAATTCAAATTTTCTTTCCTTTCAAAGAGTAGTTGAAAGCCTCTTGAATATATTTGGCAGGGGATGGGACAGCTCTCATATAAGCTCTCACTTAAATATGAGCCAGCAGTGTGCTGCAGCTGCCAAAAAGGCCAACACAGAGCTAGGCCGCATTAACAGAGGGATAGAATCAAGATCACGTGAAGTATTAATACCACTCTTTAATGCCTTGGTAAGGCCACACTTGGAATACTGCATTCAGTTTTGGTCACCACGATGTAAAAAAGATGTTGAGACTCTAGAAAGAGTACAGAGAAGAGCAACAAAGATGATTAGGGGACTGGAGGCTAAAACATATAAGGAACGGTTGCGAGAATTGGGTCTGTCTAGTTTAACGAAGAGACGGACAAGGGGGGACATGATAGCAGTATTCCAATATCTCAGGGGCTGCCATAAAGAAGACGGAATTAAGCTATTTTCCAAAGCACCTGAAGGCAGGACAAGAAGCAACGGGTGGAAACTAATCAAGGAGAGAAGCAACATAGAACTAAGGAGAAACTTCCTGACAGTGAGAACAATTAATCAGTGGAACAGTCTGCCTCCAGAAGCAGTAAATGCTCCAACACTGGAAGTTTTTAAGAAGAGACTGGACAGCCATTTGTCCAAAATGGTGTAGGGTTTCCTGCCTGAGCAGGGGGTTGGACTAGATGACCTCCAAGGTCCCTTCCAACTTTACTATTATTATTATTATTATTATTATTATTATTATTATTATTATTATTATTAAGATCTGCTCTTGGATTGGAGAGCTGATTGTCCTTTCTGGCAAGGAGGCAGTAAGTAAAGTGCTTTTAGCCTATTCTTCTCTGGCTGGTGGCCACCCTATGCCAAGATGGTCTTTCTGGTAGGCAGAATCCCAGTGGCTCTAGTCTAGACTCATCCCTTCCTACTTGATGGATGAGATCAGAATAGATTTCTTAACTCTCCAGATCCAGGGTAACTCACGTTAATTTATGTATTTGTTGTTACTGAATTAAACAGAACACAGGCTGGGCCAATTATTTATTTTATTTTTTTGTGTATATAACTTAATAAATATGGCTAGAGTACAGCACTGCAGGCTAATCCTGCTACTGCCAGCAGTTCAATCCTCAACGGCTCAAAGTTGACTCAGCCTTCCACACCTCCAAGGTCAATAAAATGAGGGCTCAGATTGTTGGGGGCCATAGGCTGACTGTAAACCACTTAGAGAGGGCTGTAAAGCACTGTGAAGTGGTATATAAGTCGAAGTACTATTGCTATTGCTATGAATGTTCAGTTGTAATCTTGTTTAGATTTTTTTGCTTTGATTCTGCCACACTCCAGCTTAGCCAGACTGCCAGTTTTCTGCAGCTACACCTATTTTCTGAGTTGAGGTCTTGCTCTACTTGCCAAGGGCCAGATCCTAATTATGTCATCTAGACATGATATAGACATAATCATGGCAATTTGATCTTGAGCCACCAATCATACTGAACAATGTGCTGCTACTTCAAAGGGCAATCTGTCCTAAATAAGGTTCATTCCTTTCTAAAGTAAAACACTGAAGCTACCTGCAGAACAAGAAAAAAATTTGGCACTCTGCAATATTGATGGAGTGTTTCTGGAAATTTTACCCCTTTAAGCCGATTTTTACTACAGAATGATTAACTTATTTCTGATGTACCGTAATTGTCAAACCAACTTACTGTATCACTCAGCAAGTGTTAAGTTGTATGGCAATCTATACAAATTACAGCCTCCTAATTTCTCAGCTCATTAAACTGATACTGTCTTCTGGCCAGCCATTCATCAACAAGCTCATATTTTGTTCAACTAGTAACTTACCCTGTCTAAGTGTGCAGCTTAGAGTAAGTTACTTTCCATCTCTCACTGTAAATCACAGTTGAAGTGAGGAAGCATGGCCTCATGTCTTACAATATGTCCCATTTTCCTTTCACTGCATGCCTGATTTAATGCCCTATAGTGCAAGTGGAAGGGTGGGGTAATTAGTCCAAGTAGTCCTCAACTTACAGCCACAACTGAGCCCAAAATTTATGTTGCTAAGCAAAACATTTGTTAAGTGAATTTTTGTTCCATTTTATGTCCTTTTTTGCCACAGTTGTTAAGTTCATAACATGGTTGTTAAGTGACTCTGGCTTCCCCACTGACTATTCTTGTTAGAAGGTCACAAAAGGGGATCATGTGACCCCGGGACACAGCGCAGTCATAAATACGAGCCAGTTGCCAAGCCTCTGAATTTTGATCACATGACCATGAGGATACTGCAATGGTCATAAGTCACTTTTTCCAGTACCTTTGTAACTCTGAACAGTCACTAAATGAACAGTTGTAAGTCAAGGACAACCTGTATAAAAAAATCCTTGTCCTCATGGAAAGAGAAATATAATGTCATGATGAAATTTAGGTTAGACTGATAGTAAGATAATTACAAGCACCATCACACAAGCACCTGGCTCTCTCACCTCCCCAATTATATTTTAAATGCTGAAATCCTGTGAGATCATGCAATCTGATGAGATTTGGGCATTATATAATGGATCATGAGATCTGGAATTAAACACTGAAATCACTTCAGAGATTTTGTAAAAGGATGACAACATCTTATGAGATCTTATAAAAAGCTCAAACTGTCTCGTTGAAAAATATTAACTTCTTGAGATATTACATAAAATCACCAAAGTAATTTTTTTTCTTAATGCTAAGCCATTGTAGACTGTTTAGGGAATTCTCTTCCCCCTCAATTTAATAAATTTTAAGATAGAAGCTTAGTGTGTATCTGCCATGAGAGCTGACTGAAACCTCTGTAATGAGAAGAAATATACTTATGAAATGTAGTCAGATCATATACCCACCAAGTTTTGAATGTCATTTGTTAAAATGTCTCATCTTTATTCTAAATTAAAACATAATACCCTTAATCCAGAGTGACTCCTAAAATATTTACCAGTTTCATTGCCACCACCAAACCCTTACTTGCTCTGGAAATGATTTTGTTTTTCTCCCCTCTTTCTTGATATATGTCTCAGCATCATGGTTAGATGAAACACATGGAAGATACAGAACAGTACAGTCACTTTGTTAACATTTAAACAAGGAATCAAATTAACTTTTTGCTAAGTAGCTTAATCAGGTGCTCTTAACATTACAACATACCTATAGGCTGTCAAATCTTTTCTTCCCTGGCACCGAGTAGATATTCATCAAACTATCACTCTGACAGAGAAAGGTTTTCTTAAGATAGGACTCTTAGCTCTCTCATACCCATCCTCCCAACCACACCTCCCAAATCTCCCCTCCCCCTTCAGTTCCCTGTCCCAGAAGAATTTAAACTTGGAGATGGTGCCCTGTATCATGATGTGTCACACAATGAATCTATCATCACGTTGTCATTTTCTCCTCATCGGCCATGTCTAGAAATGAAATGTTGGGCTACATGGAGCTTTGATCTGCTTCAAATCAAGAGGACACTCATTTTGTTGGTAGGAATAGCATTAGCAATAGCACTTAGACTTATATACCGTTTCATAGTGCTTTATAGCAGTTTATACAGTCAGCATATTGCCCCCAACAATCTGGATCCTCATTTTATTGACTTTGGAAGGACAGATGGCTGAGTCAATCTTGAGCCTGTCAGGATTGAACTGCTGGCAGTTGGCAGAATTAGCCTACAATACTGCATTCTAACCCATCAATCAAGGAATTTTGGGTCTTTCTTCTACAGGCTACACCAATACATAATAGCTCCCAGAATTACCAGGATTTGGGTGGCATTAACAAATCAATTAATTATGTAATAAATTATTTAATAATTTAATAAATTATTATTTAACAATCTTATCATCATCCTCTACTGAATTGGGCACACACTGCTTCCTACTAGAAAGCAGAGGCCCTATGGGAATCAAGCTGAATATGCAATATAAATGAGATATGCTTACATACTTCTGATGTTTTCCATTTGAGTAGTCTGTAGACAGCTACAAATTCTAGTGAGCAGAGTGAGTTGGTTAACCTCCGGTTTGTTTTAAAGATCATTCAAAGAGCCTGATCATATGAGTATGTCAATCCATTATGACCATGAGGAACTTGGGACTCATATGAGTTACCAGCCTAATGATGATTCCCTCCCAAATCTTTTTTCTTTCCATTCTCATTCGGAGAACTTGGGTGACATTTGAAACAATAGCACATGTTGTTCTTAAATATGAAATCTGTGGAAATTAGGGCTATGCACACTTGATAATGTATTCAAAGGGCTTTACACCAGATAACTGTTTCTTTTCACTATTCATTAAAACAGCTTATCTTTTTCAGGTTTTCACATAAAAACCTCATTAGCTGACCCCTTAACTCATACCCATTTCCCCCCCCCTCAGGCCAGCGCTAAAGCCTGAAAGAAGGATTGCTTTAATGAATAAGAGAAAACTGCTTAGTTTGCAGGAAAGCACTTTTTCCAAATCATTTTCAAAAAGCGAACAATTGTACAGTAAATGCCTTTTCTTTCATAGTAATCTCTTCTGTGGTCTTCAGCCTCCTTGGCTTCCTGTGTTCCAATTTTATGCTAAGGCAACCTGTCATGAGATAATTCCTTCTACATTTATGCAGCCAAGGATATCTCAGAGTGAAATAAATAAATGTAACAGAAAACTACTGCAGTTTACACCCTCCTCCACTTCCAACAGTAAAGTAGGCTCAGACATACGACCCAAAGACATTTGAAAGACATTTTCAAGTCTGCTGAGAATAAAGGAGAAACTAGAAGAGGATGACAGCCCTTGAAAAAACAATTAGGCAAGTTGTAGCACAGCATTACATCATCCCCTTCTACCATAACAAGTAAGCTAGACCAGTGGTTCTCAATCTTTTCTTTACCACGGACCCCCTTTAAATACCTTTTGCAACCATGGACCATGACCACGGAGCCCACAAGACTTAACTCAAATTTAAATCATAACATTTCTTCAAGCTTTATTCATTTTTTAAGTGTGTTTGACTGCAAACTGCCCAGAGAGCTTCCACATTTGGGCATTTTAAATGTTGTAATCAATAATAACAATAAAAATAAAATAATTTGTGGAACTGATTGTTATATCAATTTCAGAAAGAAAATATTTTTCTATGCAACCATTCAAAGTTGAAGAACTCACTCTATTATCCTGAAGCAGCCCTATAAATAAGTTTTAAAGTTATCCCATTACATTTTTTTAAAAAGGAAAAGCACTAAAATATTCACACCACATATAAAAACTGATGCCATGATCACAGTTTATCCATCATCCTAGTTCAGTGCAATTTTTATAAAATTTTGCTTATTGAGCAAGAGTATGCAATAGAATAAATGGTGTACATAAAAGGATGGGGGAGCTTGTGCATGTAAATATGTCCCCTGGTGAAAGAGAATTTAAAGTTATATTTATTATATGCCCCTGGAAAAATAGCTGAAATTACAAGAGTATTGCTCCCTAGGGATTGCATTAATTGAATTGTCTGTATGTATGCAGACAAGGAACAAAACCAAGACTTTCTGTTTAAAGAGCGATTCAAATTAACATTAGGATCTTGTTTATCTGTGCATTTTAATGCATGGAACAGTCTCTAGGAACCCTCTGTTCCTCTAGGAATAACTATGAAGATACTTACAGTTAACACAGTTAGATCCAGCTGAATACTAACAAGCTCATTGATCCAGTCTTTTAAACATGTGTCTTTGGCATGGCTTTACACCAGTAGCTCATTAGCTTAAGAGTTTGAAGCAGGGAAATAAGATCTGAATATGAATTTTGGAAACCCACAATGAAGCCTAAGATTTTTTTGCAGAGTACAAATATACAAAACAAGCCCCATAGTGTAGTCTTAGATGTGCCTATTCAAAAGTGAGTGGCATTGAGTTCATGGGACTTACATTCAGGAAATTTGGTACTGTACGTATTTGTAGCTTAATTAATCAATACTTTGCTGCACTTAGATCTATCTATTATTAATTTTTCATAGTTGTGGTGAAGGTATCAGACTAGAAGCATAGAGGTCAAGTCCACCCTCAGCCAGAGAAGCTATCTGGATGACTTTGAGCTCTTCCTTCTCTCTCAGCCCAGTCGACTTGGTTATTTTGGAGAAAAATAGGAGGGAGACAAAAGGTAGCCCTTGAACCATCATTTAATGACCATTCAAGTCACGATGGCATTGAAAAAAAGTGACTTAAAATTGGTCTTCACATGTAGGACCATGGTAACAGCCCCACAGTCACATAAAATGACTAGTTTTGGTCACCACAAAAAACAATGTTGAGACTTGGGGAAAAAGTGCAAAGAAGAGCAACTAAGATGATTAAAGGCCTGGGAACTAAAACATATGAAGAACGGTTGCAGGATTTGGGTTTGGCTAGTCTAGAGAAAAGAAGGACTGGCAGGGTGGGGGGGACATGATAACAGTGTTTCGGTATTTCAGAGGTTGTCACAAAGAGGAAGGGGTCAACTTATTTTCCAAAGCACCAGCGGGCAGGACAAGAAACAATGGATGGAAACTAATCAAGGAGAGAAGCAACCTAGGACTAAGGAGGAGAAACTTCCTAATAGTGAAGACAATTAACCAGTGGAACAACTTGCCATCAGAAGTTGTGGGCACTTCATCACTGAAGGTTTTTAAGAAGATACTGGATAGCCTTTTGTCTGAAATGGTATAGGGTCCCCTGCTTGAGCAGAAGGTTGGATTAGAAGACCTCCAAGATCCCTTCCAACTCTATTCTGATTGATTGATAAAAATTGGAATGCTTGGCAACTTGCATGTATTTACAGTGGTTGCTGTATCCCAGCATTATGACTTTCCCAGCTAGCGTCCGACAAACAAAGTCAATGGGGGAAGCTAGATTCACTTAATAACTTCATGGTTCATTTAACTCAGGGGTCTCCAAACTTGGCCCTTTTATGACTTGTGGACTTCAACTCCCAGAATTCCTCAACCAGCATGCCTGGCTGAGGAATTCTGGGAGTTGAAGTCCACAAGTCATAAAAGGGCCAAGTTTGGAGACCCCTGATTTAACTACTGCAGTGATTTGCTTAACAAGCATGGGAAAAGAGTTATAAAAGTGTGTGTGACTTACTTAACATCTGACTTACTCAACAACAGAAATTCTGGTCCTAATTGTAATCATAAGTCAAGGACTATCTGGTATTTATTCTCCCTTGGGCTCCTATATGAAATAAACAAATCAAATAAATAAATAAGCAGCAGCATTTAGAATAAGGGCTGTGGAATGATAGTATTTCAGTTACTATTAACAATTCTGACTGTGAAAACGGGAAGTTGCAATTTGTTTTTCCTTTATCTATATATCACATGCGAATAATGTCTCTGTGTGGAGGATCTGACCCATCAGCTGGGGCCTAATTTTATTATATCTTTGCCTGTTTATTTATTTATGCAGTTTATTAACTGCTTCAATCCTAACAGACTTTATTTAATATATATGTATATTGCCATAATTTTAAAAAAGTGCTCCCTGGCTGTTTAGTGTACAATGCAGATTTTTTAAAAATACATGTCTTCTCCTCTTTCTCTCCTTCTCTTTTTAACCCTGACAATTAGTGGGAGATAATCTTGGCCCTGTCTGAGATAAGCAGCTGTCACCTTAATTTGGATCACACATTCTAGTTCATTGGCTAGACCTTGAATCTTAAATGATACTGATACTGATTTACCTTCAATAAACGATAGGTGTTAATCATTTTCAAGTCAGTCACTGTGAATTCTGTGAACATGGTCCAAGGAATAACACCAGAAATTCTGAACCTCTTTGTGACTTTTAAAGACTGGATGATTAAAATATCTTATTGTCCTTCTCCTGGAACTCTCCTGGTTCCTCCCCTAGTAGAGATGAAAGCTAATAATGGGGACAACCCAGTAGTGGGATTCAGCTGGTTCGCATCACTTCGGCAGAACCTATAGCTAATTTTTTGTTGCCCAGGCCCAGAATGGATTTCCGGAAGCGGCATCCACACAGAATTGCCCCTGAAAGGGCCCAGCATAATCTATATGTACCCAAGACCACGGGGTTTGAATTTCCTCCCACCTATGTACTGGGGCCTGAGGCATTTCAGGCCATGACTGCTGGCACACTTGGCACCCGTGCACCTGAGCCTCGATGGCTTTATCGAGCCTAGGCCACCAGAGATGGCTGCATGCAAGCGCTTTCATCCTTACTATACCTGGATGTCCCTCATGCAGAGAGAGCAAGATTCTAGACCTCAACAAGGCTGGGATGACTACCCTACTACCCCATAACAGGCACCCCTTGAAAGTGGAAAGTTCATGCTTCCTTTGCCAGAAGCTTTGAAACTCTGTATCTGGGCACGTGTCAGGCCATTCTGACAACATCCAGGTCAGCACGCGTGTGAGTGTGTGATCAGTGGCAGTTTCTGCAGCCACGTCCCTAGCATTTAGGGGAGATTCAGGTAACTCCTGAATGGAGAGAATGTTAATAGCAGGAGCAGGATCTGCCTCTATTTGTTTGAGAGGCAATCTGTTGAGGCCGTCTGCGTGGCCCATCTGTTTTCCAGGTTTGTGGATTAGACTATAATCATATGCTGACAGGAAAATTGATCATCTCAGCATACATGGGGAAATAATGTGTGGTGTCTGTTTGTTAGTTGTAAACAAACCCAGCAAAGGCTTATGGTCTGTATAGACTGTGAAATGGTGGCCATATAAGAAATCATGGAATTTCTTTATGCCAGCCACTATAGCGAAGCCTTCTCTGTCAATTTGAGCGTAATTCCGCTCTACAGAGGACAGAGTCCTTGAATAATATGCTATAGGGACCTGTATCCCATCAGCCTTCAGGTGGCTAAGTACTGCTCCCACCCCATAAGGAGAAGCATCGCATGCGATGCATACAGGCAGTTGCTCATTGAAATGCGCTAACACAGCATTTGAAGAGAGCAAGGCCTTAACCTCATTGAAACTCCTTTCATGGACTTTAGTCCACTGCCATGGAGCCTGCTTATCTAAGAGCCGGTGTAACGGCTCTGCCACTGCAGCCTTATGTGGGAGGAATGCATGATAGAAATTTAAGAGCCCCAAGAAAGCTTGCAGCTCACTCTTGGACTTGGGGCTTGGTGCCTGCTGAATCGCTTGAAGCTTGCATTCAGCAGGGTGAACGCCTTGGGCATCAATCCTGAAACCTAAGAAGTCAGTGGAAGTGACTCCTATCTTGCATTTATCCTGCTTCAATTTAAGGCCTGCTTTGCGGAAACGAAGCAAGACAGCCCTTAACCTTTCTGCTAGATTTTGAGATGACAGCAATGAGGACATCATCAAAGTAGGGACAGACCCCAGGAATACCACGAAGTGTGCGCTCCATGACACTTTGGAATATGCCAGGAGCTACATTAACCCCCAATTGCAGTCTTTTAACCTTAAAGGCCCCCCTGTGTGTTACAATCGTCTGGGACTCTGCAGTTGCCTCATCAACAGGTAGCTGTTGATAGGCCTTTGCCAAATCAAGTTTTGCAAAGATGCGCCCCCCTTTGAGGGAGGCCAGAATTTGGCTTACAACAGGCACTGGATATGCGTGCTGTTGCAATGCTTTATTCAATGTGCACTTATAGTCTGCGCTTATGCAGACTTCTCCATTAGCCTTTAGAGGCATTACTATGGGGGTTTCCCATGGACTAGAGTCCACAGGTTCTAAGATCCCCTGCTGGAGCAATTTGTCCAGCTCTGAATCTATCTTGCTTTTGAGAGCAAAAGGCACCCTTCTAGGCTTGACCCTGATGGGTGTGATAGTTGGGTCTAAACGTAATGCAATGGGAGGCCCCTTGTAGGATCCTAGCTCTGAACTAAACACATCAGCAAACTCCTTGCAGACTTCTGCAAGGCCCAACGCTTGCAAGTTGTGAAGCCCAGTCACTTGGATTCCCAGAGCCTCGAACCAATTGAGTCCAATAAGACTCGTGCGTTCACCCCCAACAACCACCACATCCAGGAAACCCTCAAAATCCTTACGCTGCACCTTGAGCGTGGCCTCCCCCTTCACACTGACTTTGGAATTCTGAAAATCAGTGAGTATTAAATTTGATGGCCTGAGTTTAACTCGAAGGCCACTACTGCTGCAAATCCTTTTGAAGGTGTCAAGTAAAATGATTGATAGAGCGGACCCTGTGTCCAACTCCATCAATAAGGGAACTCCTTACAACTTCACGTGAATGTGAAGTTTTTTCTTGAGGGGCTTGTGTGTCCCTGTCCTCAGGATACTCCTATGCAATGTGCAGAAACCACCCTGTGTTGACTGGGGACCCTGCTTTCTGAAGCAATCCTTCCCGAGGCTGGACCTTCTGGTGACCCAAACAGATGGAGGCAATGTGGCCTTGCCTGCCACAAGCCCGGCAAATGGCGGAGCGAAATCTGCAGTCAGCTCGCTTGTGGCGTCCACCGCACCCGAAGCACTGAAGAGATGCTGGGGCCTTGTCTGGATTCCCCTTCAGCCTTCTTTCTGCTGACTGGTGAAGTCTGTCCACCTCCTCTTCAGGATCCTCTTCTGAATCTTCTCGAGCATCCTCTTGCTGGACGGTCATGGTGGCTGGAGGGTTCCTGGTGAGCCGCAAAGCCTTCACAGCACCGCCTGCTGCTTCCTCAGCTGCAACCTCTCTTAAAGCATCTTGGAACGATACCTATTCTTTCGCAAAGATCTTCTGTTGCAGGTCTCTACTTCATAAGCCACACATGAAGAGATCTCGCAGCCTCTCTTCCAGATCCTTGAACTCACAAGGCCTGGCCACTTGTTTTAAGGCAGCAATGAAGTCCGCAGCAGATTCACCCAGCCTCTGGTCTCTCTGCTTGAACGCATGCCTCCAAGCAATGACACATAATTTAGGCTGAAAATGTTCCTTCAGCATCTTCTTCAAGTCAGCGTATGTTACTGACTCCAGAAGTGCAGGGGCCACCAGATTTTCTGCGATGTCAAATGCTTCCTGTCCACAGGCACACAGAAGAGTTGCTGCCTTCAGGCCGTCTTCCCTGATTTGATTTACTCTAAAGTGATTCTCCACCCTTGCTACGTATGAATTCCATCTCTCTGGGTGGGAGACATCAAAGTCAGTCAAGCGGCCAATTTTCGACATTGTAAACTTTTACAGCCTTCGCTAATTGTCTCCTCTGCAAGCTAGTAGTTGGGGAAAGGGTCCTTTTTGCCGAGCTCACCTCTAGCGACGCTGTACTGGCAGGCTGAGTCGCGAATGCAGGACACCGTCTTCCCAGTCTTCAGGACTTCCTTGGTGAGTCCTATTTGTTTTTCTTGCTTGCAGGGATCCCACCTTCATCACCAGTGTTGTGTTTTCCATTCGTTGGCAATTGACGAAGACACATGGTGAAACAACAAGCTCTTTATTACTCTTTTCCTACAACCAAGCAAGCAGCAAAAGGCACGCAGGCCTTTTATAGGGCCTGAGACCCAGACAGTGTGAACCAATAGGAATTGACCATTTACGCACCTTGCGCATGCGCAGAAGGCTGGTGCCACCCTGTCTGGTCCCAGGCAGCTTTTGGTTTGCGCAGGACCATTTGCAACAATTCTGAGCCTGCTTTGTTCTTTTAGCAGGCTCAGGACATAACAATAACAATAACAGTAATAATACTACCAAATAGCTTTCTATTCCGGGTCCTTGGTAGGGACTCGATAGGTTGATAAAAACACCTCATCCAGTTTAAATATCTGACTGTGTGATGAACAGTAACAATATCATTCTAATAATATTATGTTTGTTTGGAGGATTTGTATTTTAGGTTTTGTGAAGAATTAAGTCAGATGACAGATACATTTTTATGTTAAGAGCAAAGACAGTGGTGAGGGAAGAATGGACCTGCTCTGGATTTTATGCTGGTTCCCTAGACATACATGCTGAGGTTTTTGAGAACCAGACATTTTCAGTCAATGGGAAGATGTCTGAGATAAGCAAGGATACTGTAGGCTGTCCTTTGTTAACAGGCATAAAGGCCAACAAAATTGTTGTGTTACAATTCAGTTAACTAGATGGCTCTCACGCTTATGCTACCAATCCTCTGAGAGAAAATTGAATAAAAGGGAACATGGTCTGAGGAAACTGTAAATCACCAGGTATTGTAGTAAACCACCAGAAGCAGATGTTGATGATACCTGCAAGGGACAAAAAAAAAAAAAAAAAAAAAGTCCAGCCAAAAAGCAAGTTCTAAGAGCAAAAGGGGCTGAAATAAATGTTACATTACCCTGACTTGAAGTAAAGTCCTGCTTATGGCAAAGATAAACCTTTAAGGAGAAAACACACAGGAACATTGTGTATATCAATTGGGAGATAGGGCAGATCAGTTATCTGGAAAGAATATAACACATAACAAACTAGGGTTTAGTTCTTAAAATTCCATTGGAAATTTATTTATTTATAAAACTTATATGTCTGGTTATCGTATTTGTTTGTTTGTTTGTTTGTAGGCTGTTCCAAAGGGCTAGGAAAGCTACTAAAAATTCCATTTTTTCAAGGTTCCACCAGATGACAATGTTTAAGGCAAGGGAGCATGTCCACTGTTCCACCTTGGTAGAATAGGCAGATACCCTCAGAGAATGGCATATCATTTAGAACTTTAAGGATGATATCTAGCATCTTGAATTGCACCTAGAAAGAATCCAGCTCATACAACAGAGATGTAACACGGGCAAAGCATGGGGCACACAGAACTAAAAGCCCTGTTGTATTCTGAAACAGTTACAGCTTTCAAGGGCAGCCCCATGCAGAACATGTCACAGTAATCCAGTAAGTGACTAAGTTCTGAGTGATGCAATCAAAGGCTCTCAGCCCTGGGAATGGGGAGAATTGGTGCACAAGATGAATTTGTGAGAAGACTACCTTATCTATGACTGCTATCTGTTTCTTGAGCAAGAGCCATGAGCGCAGGAAGGTTCCTAAATCTCATACCAGCTGTCCTATAATGTAGGCTACTGTCTGTTTGTAGATTTGTAAATTTGATATCTATCAAGAGTTGTGATCTCTCCTTTTCTTTGCAAAGATTGGGTGGTTAATTTGTATGTATGCCTAATTATACATTCCAAATATTAGATTTTTACAAACAGATTTATGGATGCATCATATAACTATTCTTTAAGAATAAAAAAATAAATGAAAATAGTGGGGGATGGGGTTGTGCACTGTAACATCTGATCCAAATCCTTCTTGGGTAGCTTGTTCCTTGCTGTTTATAATGACTGAAAATGATTTGACAGGTCTTTACAGGAATCCCATCAAGTCCCTCTTGGAACAGCATCACTTAAATAAAGAAAAAATCAGCTATTGTTAGACAAGAGAGTGGTCTTTATTTTGCTGCCTTGAATATTGTAAAGAAAGGATTTCTTCTACAGAATAGCTCAGCAAGACAGCTTTTGTAGAATCCAGGGCTTCCATCTCTCCTATCTCCCAACTATTTTAATTTTATCATTTTCATCATGAGCAAAAGATATGAGATTTCTTCATTCTCAAATAAAAAATCAGGATTCCAAGATCTTGAGCAACAACACACACAAAAAAAACCCCTCACTGAAAGTTAGGGGGCAGTTTTACACACTCACACACACTCACACTTGCACACACACACACACACAAAACACAGAGAGAGAGAGAGACAGAGACAGAGGCAGAGGCAGACAGACAGACAGAAAGACAGACAAACAGACAAAAAGAGAAAACATTAGGAGAACTTTCTTGAAGGCCTCTGGTAGGCATCCAAACCGCAATACAACATTGTATGGTGGCATTTTAGGTTCCAAAACATTGCCAATCCCAGTTACATGAAATAAAATCATCTTATATTTTATCTGGAATAGACCTCTACAAGATTCACATGGAGGACAGTTTCAGGATTCTGTTAGACAGAACCTTAGGGATACACAGTGCATATACATATTAAATATTATCAAAACAGTGTGATTTCTGAATGCACTTTGCAGCTAGAATCAGCTGATGGAGAAGGGGCAAGGATAGCAGGCGCATTGTAATGTTACAGTACATTTATGAAAGGGTAGCACTTGCACAGTGAAAGTGCAGTCCCCAGACACCAAAACGGCTCAATTTATAAAAACTAAAAAAAGCACCATTTTTAAGCATGAAATTTAACCCTGATTCTCATTCTGGCACCCATTTCTACATTTCAGTCAAAAAAACCCTTTCACCTCCGGAGCAAAAAAATCATCAGGAATTTCCTTCCCCAGATACCAAAACGACTCAATTTTTAAAAACTAGAAAAAGCACCATTTTTAAGCATGAAATTTAATCCCGAATCCAATTCTGAGGTCCGTTTTTAAATTTGGGTCAAAAAAAAAAATCAGCTCCGGAGCACAAAAATCCGTGACCCCGGCATCAGGAATTTCCTTCCCCGAACACCAAAACAGCTCAATTTTTAAAAACTAGAAAAAGCACCATTTTTAAGCATGAAATTTAACCCCCAATCCCATATCTGGAGCACAAAAATCCGTGATGTCGGCGTCAGGAATTTCCTTCCCCGAACACCAAAACAGCTCAATTTTTAAAAAGCACCATTTTGAAGCATGAAATTTAACCCCGAATCCCATTCTGAGGTCCGTTTTTACATTTCAGTCAAAAAAAAAATTCACCTCTGGAGCACAAAAATCCGTGACACCGGCATCAGGAATTTCCTTCCCCGGACAACAAAACGGCTCAGTTTTTAAAAACTAGAAAAAGCACCATTTTTAAGTATATAATTTAACCCCGAATGCCATTCTTCGGTCCGTTTTAACATTTGAGTCAAAAAAAAATGTCACCTACGGAGCACAAAAATACATGACACTGGGATTAAGGAATTTCCTTCCCCGAAAACCAGAACGGCTCAATTTTTAAAAACTAGAAAAAGCACCATTTTAAAGAATGAAATTTAACCCCGAATGCCATTCTGAGGTCCGTTTTTACATTTGAGTCAAAAAAAAAAATTCACCTCTGGAGCACAAAAATCCGTGACACCGGCATCAGGAATTTACTTCCCTGGACACCAAAACGGCTCAGTTTTTAAAAACTAGAAAAAGCACCATTTTTAAGAATGAAATTTAACCCCGAATGCCATTCTTCGGTCCGTTTTAACATTTGAGTCAAAAAAAAATTTCACCTACGGAGCACAAAAATACATGACACTGGGATTAAGGAATTTCCTTCCCCGAAAACCAGAACGGCTCAATTTTTAAAAACTAGAAAAAGCACCATTTTTAAGCATGAAATTTAAGCCCGAATCCCATTCTGAGGTCGGTTTTTATATTTGGGTCCAAAAAAAAATTTCATCTCCGGAGCACAAAAATCCGTGACCCCGGCATCAGAGATTTCCTTCTCAGGACACCAAAAGGCCTCAGTTTTAAAAAACTAGATAAAACACCGTTTTTAAGCATGAAATTTAACACCAAATCCCATACTGAGGTCCGTTTTTACATTTGGGTCAGAAAAAAATTTTCACCTCCGGAGCACCAAAATCCGTGAACCCAGCATAAGAATTTCCTTCCCCTGACACCAAAACGGCGCAATTTTTAAAAACTAGATAAAACACCATTTTTAAGCATGAAATTTAACCCCAAATCCCATTCTGAGGTTCATTTTTACATTTGGAACAAAAAAGGATTTTCACCTCCAGAGCACAAAAATCCGTGACCCCGGCATCAGGAATTTCCTTCCCCTGACACCAAAATGGCTCAATTTTTGTAAACAAGAAAAGCACCATTTTTAAGCATGAAATTTAACCCAGAATCCCATTCTGAGCTCCATTTTTACATTTGGGTAAAAAAAAATTTCACTTTCGAAGCACAAATATCCATGACCCCTGCATCAGGAATTTCCTTCCCCGAACACGAGAGCGGCTCAATTTTTCAAAACTACATAAAGCACCATTTTTAAGCATGAAATTTAACCCCGAATCCCATTCTGAGGTCCGTTTTTACATTTGGGTCAGAAAAAATTTTCAACTCCAGAGCACCAAAATCCGTGACCACAGCATCAGGGATTATCTTCCCCTGACACCAAAATGGCTCAATTTTTGAAAACTAGAAAAGCACCATTTTAAAGCATGAAATTTAACCCCAAATGCCATTCTGAAGTCCATTTTTATATTTGGGTCAAAAAAAATTTTCATCTCCAGATTACTAAGATCTGTGACCCCGGCATCAGGAATTCCCCTGACACCAAAAGGGCATAATTCTTAAAACTAGAAGCACCATTTTTAAGCATGAAATTTAACCCCGAATCCCATTCTGAGGTCCGTTTTTACATTTGGGTGAAAAACAATTTTTTATCTCCAGAGCACAAAAATCTGTGACTCCGTCCTAAGGAATTTCCTTCCCCTGACACCAAAACGGCTCAATTTTTGAAAACTAGAAGAAGCACCATTTTTAAGCATGAAATTTAACCCCGAATCCCATTCTGAGGTCCATTTTTACATTCGGGTCAAAAAAAATTTTTCATCTCCGGAGGACAAAAATCCGTGACCCCGGCATGAGGAATTTCCTTCCCTGGATACCAAAACGGCTCAATTTTTGAAAACTACAGAAAGCACCATTTTTAAGCATGAAATTTAACCATAAATGCCATTCTGAGGTCTTTTTACATTTGGGTCAAAAAAATTTTTCGTCTCCAGTGCACAAAAATCTGTGACCCTGGCATCAGAGATTTCCTTCCCTGGATACCAAAACGGCTCAATTTTTGAAAACTAGAAAAAGCACCATTTTTAAGCATGAAATTTAATCCCGAATCCCATTCTGAGGTCCGTTTTTACATTTGGGTCAAAAAAACTTTTTCATCTCCGGAGCACAAAAATCTGTGACCCCGGCATCAGGAATTTCCTTCCCCTGAAACCAAAACGGCTCAATTTTTGAAAACTAGAAAAAGCACCATTTTTAAGCATGAAATTTAACACCGAATCCCATTCTGAGGTCCGTTTTTACATTCGGGTCAAAAAAATTTTTTCATCTCCAGAGAAAAAAAATCTGTGACCCCGGAATCAGGAATTTCCTTCCCCTAAAACCAAAACGGCTCAATTTTTGAAAACTAGAAGAAGCACCATTTTTAAGCATGAAATTTAACCAGAAATGACATTCTGAGGACCATTTTTACATTTGGGTCTAAAAACATTTTTCATCTCCAGTGCACAAAAATCTGTGACCCTGGCGTCAGAGATTTCCTTCCCCTGAAACCAAAACGGCTCAATTTTTGAAAACTAGAAAAAGCACCATTTTTAAGCATGAAATTTAACCCCGAATCCAATTCTGAGGTCCGTTTTTACATTCGGATCTAAAAACATTTTTCATCTCCAGTGCACAAAAATCTGTGACCCTGGCGTCAGAGATTTCCTTCCCTGGATACCAAAACGGCTCAATTTTTGAAAACTAGAAAAAGGACTATTTTTAAGCAAGACATTTAACCCCGAGTCCCATTCTGAGGTCCATTTTTACATTCGGGTCAAAAAAATTTTTTCATCTCCAGAGGAAAAAAATCTTTGACCCCGGAATCAGGAATTTCCTTCCACTAAAACCAAAATGGCTCAATTTTTGAAAACTAGAAGAAAAACCAATTTTAAGCATGAAATTTAACCCCAAATCCCATTCTGAGGTCCATTTTTACATTTGGGTCAAAAAAAAATTTTCATCTCCAGAGCACAAAAATCTGTGACCCTGGCATCAGGAATTTCCTTCCCCTGAAACCAAAACGGCTCAATTTTTGAAAACTAGAAAAAGCACCATTTTTAAGCATGAAATTTAACCCCGAATCCCATTCTGAGGTCCGTTTTTACATTAGGGTCAAAAAATATTTTTATCTCCGGAGGACAAAAAATCCGTGACCCGGAATCAGCAATTTCCTTCCCTGGATACCAAAACGGCTCAATTTTTGAAAATTAGAAAAAAGCACCATTTTTAAGCATGAAATTTAACCCCGAATCCCATTCTGCGGTCCATTTTTACATTCGGGTCAAAAAAAATTTTTCATCTCCAGAGCACAAAAATCTGTGACCCCGGCATCAGGAATTTCCTTCCCCTGAAACCAAAACGGCTCAATTTTTGAAAACTAGAAAAAGCACCATTTTTAAGCATGAAATTTAATCCCGAATCCCATTCTGAGGTCCGTTTTTACATTTGGGTCAAAAAAACTTTTTCATCTCCAGAGAAAAAAAATCTGTGACCCCGGAATCAGGAATTTCCTTCCCCTAAAACCAAAACGGCTCAATTTTTGAAAACTAGAAGAAGCACCATTTTTAAGCATGAAATTTAACCATAAATGACATTCTGAGGACCATTTTTACATTTGGGTCTAAAAACATTTTTCATCTCCAGTGCACAAAAATCTGTGACCCTGGCGTCAGAGATTTCCTTCCCCTGAAACCAAAACGGCTCAATTTTTGAAAACTAGAAAAAGCACCATTTTTAAGCATGAAATTTAACCCCGAATCCAATTCTGAGGTCCGTTTTTACATTCGGATCTAAAAACATTTTTCATCTCCAGTGCACAAAAATCTGTGACCCTGGCGTCAGAGATTTCCTTCCCTGGATACCAAAACGGCTCAATTTTTGAAAACTAGAAAAAGGACTATTTTTAAGCAAGACATTTAACCCCGAGTCCCATTCTGAGGTCCATTTTTACATTCGGGTCAAAAAAATTTTTTCATCTCCAGAGGAAAAAAATCTGTGACCCCGGAATCAGGAATTTCCTTCCACTAAAACCAAAATGGCTCAATTTTTGAAAACTAGAAGAAAAACCAATTTTAAGCATGAAATTTAACCCCAAATCCCATTCTGAGGTCCATTTTTACATTTGGGTCAAAAAAAAATTTTCATCTCCAGAGCACAAAAATCTGTGACCCTGGCATCAGGAATTTCCTTCCCCTGAAACCAAAACGGCTCAATTTTTGAAAACTAGAAAAAGCACCATTTTTAAGCATGAAATTTAACCCCGAATCCCATTCTGAGGTCCGTTTTTACATTCGGGTCAAAAAAAATTTTCATCTCCGGAGGACAAAAATCCGTGACCCTGGAATGAGGAATTTCCTTCCCCTAAAACCAAAACGGCTCAATTTTTGAAAATTAGAAAAAGCACCATTTTTAAGCATGAAATTTAACCCCGAATCCCATTCTGCGGTCCATTTTTACATTCGGGTCAAAAAAAATTTTTCATCTCCAGAGCACAAAAATCTGTGACCCCGGCATCAGGAATTTCCTTCCCCTGAAACCAAAACGGCTCAATTTTTGAAAACTAGAAAAAGCACCATTTTTAAGCATGAAATTTAAGCCCGAATCCCATTCTGAGGTCCGTTTTTACATTTGGGTCAGAAAAAAATTTTCACCTCCGGAGCACCAAAATCCGTGAACCCAGCATAAGAATTTCCTTCCCCTGACACCAAAACGGCGCAATTTTTAAAAACAAGATAAAACACCATTTTTAAGCATGAAATTTAACCCCAAATCCCATTCTGAGGTTCATTTTTACATTTGGAACAAAAAAGGATTTTCACCTCCAGAGCACAAAAATCCGTGACCCCGGCATCAGGAATTTCCTTCCCCTGACACCAAAATGGCTCAATTTTTGTAAACAAGAAAAGCACCATTTTTAAGCATGAAATTTAACCCTGAATCCCATTCTGAGCTCCATTTTTACATTTGGGTAAAAAAAAATTTCACTTTCGAAGCACAAATATCCGTGACCCCTGCATCAGGAATTTCCTTCCCCGAACACGAGAGCGGCTCAATTTTTCAAAACTACATAAAGCACCATTTTTAAGCATGAAATTTAACCCCGAATCCCATTCTGAGGTCCATTTTTACATTCAGGTCAAAAAAATTTTTCATCTCCAGAGCACAAAAATCTGTGACCCCGGCATCAGGAATTTCCTTCCCCTGACACCAAAACGGCTCAATTTTTGAAAACTAGAAAAAGCACCATTTTTAAGCATGAAATTTAACCCCAAATCCCATTCTGAGGTCCATTTTTACATTCGGGTCAAAAAAATTTTTTCATCTCCAGAGGAAAAAATCTGTGACCCCGGAATCAGGAATTTCCTTCCACTAAAACCAAAACGGCTCAATTTTTGAAAACTAGAAGAAAAACCAATTTTAAGCATGAAATTTAACCCCAAATCCCATTCTGAGGTCCATTTTTACATTTGGGTCAAAAAAAAAATTTCATCTCCAGAGCACAAAAATCTGTGACCCTGGCATCAGGAATTTCCTTCCCCTGAAACCAAAACGGCTCAATTTTTGAAAACTAGAAAAGCACCATTTTTAAGCATGAAATTTAACCCCGAATCCCATTCTGAGGTCCGTTTTTTCATTCGGGTCTAACAAAATTTTTCATCTCCAGAGCACAAAAATCTGTAACCCCGGCATCAGGAATTTCCTTCCCCTGAAACCAAAACGGCTCAATTTTTGAAAACTAGAAGAAGCACCATTTTTAAGCATGAAATTTAACCATAAATGCCATTCTGAGGTCTATTTTTACATTTGGGTCAAAAAAACTTTTTCATCTCCGGAGCACAAAAATCTGTGACCCCGGCATCAGGAATTTCCTTCCCCTGAAACCAAAACGGCTCAATTTTTGAAAACTAGAAAAAGCACCATTTTTAAGCATGAAATTTAACCCCGAATCCCATTCTGAGGTCCGTTTTTACATTTGGGTCAAAAACTTTTTTTTATCCAGAGCACAAAAATCTGTGACCCCGAATCAGGAATTTCCTTCCCCTGACACCAAAACGGCTCAATTTTGAAAACTAGAAAAAGCACCATTTTTAAGCATGAAATTTAACCCCAAATCCCATTCTGAGGTCCATTTTTACATTCGGGGTCAAAAAAATTTTTTCATCTCCAGAGGAAAAAAATCTGTGACCCCGGAATCAGGAATTTCCTTCCACTAAAACCAAAACGGCTCAATTTTTGAAAACTAGAAGAAAAACCAATTTTAAGCATGAAATTTAACCCCAAATCCCATTCTGAGGTCCATTTTTACATTTGGGTCAAAAAAAAATTTTCATCTCCAGAGCACAAAAATCTGTGACCCTGGCATCAGGAATTTCCTTCCCCTGAAACCAAAACGGCTCAATTTTTGAAAACTAGAAAAAGCACCATTTTTAAGCATGAAATTTAACCCCGAATCCCATTCTGAGGTCCGTTTTTACATTTGGGTCAAAAAAAAATTTTCATCTCCAGAGCACAAAAATCTGTGACCCCGGCATCAGGAATTTCCTTCCCTGGATACCAAAACGGCTCAATTTTTGAAAACTAGAAGAAAGCACCATTTTTAAGCATGAAATTTAACCATAAATGCCATTCTGAGGTCTATTTTTACATTTGGGTCAAAAAAACTTTTTCATCTCCGGAGCACAAAAATCTGTGACGCCGGCATCAGGAATTTCCTTCCCCTGAAACCAAAACGGCTCAATTTTTGAAAACTAGAAAAAGCACCATTTTTAAGCATGAAATTTAACCCCGAATCCCATTCTGAGGTCCGTTTTTACATTTGGGTCAAAAAATTTTTTTTATCTCCAGAGCACAAAAATCTGTGACCTCGTCCTCAGGAATTTCCTTCCCCTGAAACCAAAACGGCTCAATTTTTGAAAATTAGAAAAAGCACCATTTTTAAGCATGAAATTTAACCCCGAATCCCATTCTGAGGTCCGTTTTTTCATTCGGGTCTAACAAAATTTTTCATCTCCAGAGCACAAAAATCTGTAACCCCGGCATCAGGAATTTCCTTCCCCTGAAACCAAAACGGCTCAATTTTTGAAAACTAGAAGAAGCACCATTTTTAAGCATGAAATTTAACCCCGAATCCCATTCTGAGGTCCATTTTTACATTCGGGTCAAAAAAATTTTTCATCTCCAGAGCACAAAAATCTGTGACCCCTGCATCAGGAATTTCCTTCCCCTGAAACCAAAACGGCTCAATTTTTGAAAACTAGAAAAAGCACCATTTTTAAGCATGAAATTTAACCCCGAATCCAATTCTGAGGTCCGTTTTTACATTCGGGTCTAAAAACATTTTTCATCTCCAGTGCACAAAAATCTGTGACCCTGGCGTCAGAGATTTCCTTCCCTGGATACCAAAACGGCTCAATTTTTGAAAACTAGAAAAAGGACTATTTTTAAGCAAGACATTTAACCCCGAGTCCCATTCTGAGGTCCATTTTTACATTCGGGTCAAAAAAATTTTTTCATCTCCAGAGCACAAAAATCTGTGACCCCGGCATCAGGAATTTCCTTCCCCTGAAACCAAAACGGCTCAATTTTTGAAAACTAGAAGAAGCACCACTTTTAAGCATGAAATTTAACCCCGAATCCAATTCTGAGGTCCGTTTTTACATTCGGGTGAAAAAAAAATTTTCATCTCCAGAGCACAAAAATCTGTGACCCCGGCATCAGGAATTTCCTTCCCCTGACACCAAACGGCTCAATTTTTGAAAACTAGAAGAAGCACCATTTTTAAGCATGAAATTTAACCCCGAATCCCATTCTGAGGTCCGTTTTTACATTCGGGTCAAAAAAAATTTTTCATCTCCAGAGCACAAAAATCTGTGACCCAGGAGAATCAGTAATTTGCTCACTTAAAACCAAAAACGGCTCAAATTGTTGAAATAGAAGAAAAACAATTTTAAGCATGAAATTTAACTCCGAATCGCATTCTGACGTCTGTTTTTACATTTGGGTGAAACAAAATTTTCACCTCCGGAGTACAAAAATCCCTGACCCTGGCATCAGGAATTTCATTCCCCGGAATTCAAAACGGCTCAATTTTTAAAAACCAGAAAAAGCACTTTTTTTAAGCATGAACTTTAACCCCGAATCCCATTCTGAAGTCTATTTTTACATTTGGGTTCAAAAAAATGGTCATCTCCCAGAGCACAAAAAATGCTGTGACACCCGCATCAGGAATTTCCTCCCCTGAAAACAAAAACGGCTCAATTTGTGAAAACTAGAAAAAGCACCATTTTTAAGCATGAAATTTAACCCCGAACCAAATTTCTGAGGTCCGTTTTTAATCGGGTCTAAAAACATTTTTCATCTCCGGAGGACAAAAATCTGTGACCCCGGCATCAGGAATTTCCTTCCCCTGACACCAAAAAGGCTCAATTTTTGAAAACTAGAAAAAGCACCATTTTTAAGCATGAAATTTAACCCCAAATCCCATTCTGAGGTCCAATTTTACATTCGGGTCAAAATATTTTTTTCATCTCCAGAGAAAAAAAATCTGTGACCCCGGAATCAGGAATTTCCTTCCCCTGAAACCAAAACGGCTCAATTTTTGAAAACTAGAAGAAAAACCAATTTTAAGCATGAAATTTAACCCCAAATCCCATTCTGAGGTCCATTTTTACATTTGGGTCAAAAAAAAATTTTCATCTCCAGAGCACAAAAATCTGTGACCCTGGCATCAGGAATTTCTTTCCCCTGAAACCAAAACGGCTCAATTTTTGAAAACTAGAAAAAGCACCATTTTTTAGCATGAAATTTAACCCCGAATCCCATTCTGAGGTCCATTTTTACATTCGGTTCAAAAAAAATTTTTCATCTCCAGAGCACAAAAATCTGTGACCCCGGCATCAGGAATTTCCTTCCCCTGAAACCAAAACGGCTCAATTTTTGAAAACTAGAAAAA